>NW_026114730.1:139300-186666 GCF_025201925.1 Gopherus flavomarginatus | reverse complement strand
AAATCTGCAGGGAAAGCAAAAAAAATACATGTGCTGAGTGTGGGAAAAACTTCACTTACAGATCAGGCCTTTCTCAACATCAGAGAATCCACACAGGGGAGAGGCCCTGTGAATGCAATGAGTGGCGGGAAAACTTTCAGTCGCAGCTCGCACCTTATTGGGCATCAGAGAATCCACACAGGAAGGATCCTATGAATGCAGTGAGTGCGGGAAAACTTCAATCGCAGGCTCCAACCTATTCAGCATCAGAGAATCCACACGGCAAGAAGCCCCGCGAATGCCGTCGCAGGCCTGCACAAAACCTTAAGTGGTGATGTAGAGAAATCTCTGTATTAACTATCTCTATAAATCTTTATAACGTTGCATTGTGTTATTTTGTATTAAGTATCTTTATCTTTATGACATTGCATCCGGCATGATGTTATTTTGTAATTCATATGACTTGGCATTGTGCCTCTCTATTTTCATACAACTTTGTATTAGATCCCTATATAGAAAATTGGTAGAAAACTTTGTATCAAATGTTATAGCCCCTAAGGATAGTATAGTTAAAGTAAAAGAAAACATGTGCCTTTTTGCTAGAAGTAGAATAAGATCTTCCCCCGCACTCTGTAATCAATTGCTCTATTGACTGAATGAGGTGTGAATGAGTGAGGCTTGGAAGACACCCACCTCCAGACAGCTACAACAGTTGAAGAGGGAATGGGAGCCAGAGCAAAGGACAATACAACTTGTCAAGTGGGCCCAATAAAGAAGAGCAGACATATTGATGGCCTCAGGGATTAGAAGCAAGCACCTTCTTTAGAAACACCCTCTTTGAGCAGCATTGGGACAACACCCAGAGAAAAGCAGCACAAAGACCAACGGACGCAGACCCAGATTTTGTATCTGCATAAGAGGGAAGCTGCTATAAATGCCAGGTGTCTTGCAGAAGGACCCCGAATCTCGTCTTGTCACCATCGGACCATCAATTTGGATCGGTAGAAGCCCGGCTCCACCCCTCCCCCATCTAACTCACCTGGCCAGTGCAGTTAAGGGGAGCAACTAGTTGGTAACAACAGCAAGACGGAGTGTGTTTATGTCTGTGTTTGTGCGTGAATGCATGACTGTGATATATATCTCATGTGCATATCATAGAGTATTAATTGATACCTGTATTACTAATAAATGTGGCATTTTGCCTTAATCCCCCTGAAAAGTTGCTGTACAGTACTTTGAGTAAAACAGCGAGGGCCACAATACTCCAAAGAAAACAGCTGAGGACCAAAACCCCCCGGCCCTGCGGAAACACCCCCCACTCAGGACCTCCCAGCCTGGCGGAAACACCCCACCCAGCCCTGCAGAAACAAACCCTCCTTCCCCAGTGCCGCCCCACCAAAACAGCTGTGGGTCAAAAAGGAAGGTTGGTGGTGGGGAGGTGTTACTTGATGTTAAATCAACCAGGGACTCCCAGCCAAAGAGGTGGCTGGGAGCCCTCAGTGTCAAATTAAAGGGCCTGGGGCTCTGACGACTGGGGGAACCCGGAGCTTTTCAGGGCTGGGGGAGGGATTTAAAGGTCCCAGAGTTCCTGCTGCTGAGGGGAGCCTGAGCCCTTGAAATCCCAGCCTCACTCCATCCCCTGGAGCTGCCGCCAGGATTCAAAGGGCTCTGTGCTGCCTGCAGCCACAGGGATCCCTGAGCCCTTTAAATCTCAGCTGCTGCCGGGATTCAAAGGGCTCTGGGCTGCCCGTGGCGGTGGGGAGCCCTGAGACCTTTAAACCTCAGCTGCGGCCGGGAATCTCTGCGAGCAGCCCAGAGCCCTTTGAATCCCGGCCGTGGCTGGCAGGCCGGCTTTAGGAAGTGCGGGGCCCAATTTGAACATTTTTGGCGGGGCCCCGCAGGGATGATTGGGGAAAAAAAAAAGCCTTTCAGTTCTTAACAACCGGTTCCCTATAAAAAGTTCTGCCACAGTATGTATTTTTTGTACCAGTAGGGTTACCATACGTCTGTATTTTCCTCCCAGATGGCGATTTAAGAACCAAAAAGCCTGACATGTCCGGGAAAGTACAGATGTATGTTAACCCTACCTAAAAGTTCTTTTTTAAAAAGATGGGTCTGAACTAGAAATGAGCTCTGCCACTCCCTTAGGGTGTGCTAGGGTGCACATGTGTGGGTCCCAGCTGCTCCCTGCCCATCTCATTGAAGCAGGTGTGCAGGGTTACTTCCCTCGGAACTGCAGGGCACCAGTGAACATGGGGCTGGCTGGAGGTGGGGGAGGGGGAGGATGCGAGAGGTAGGGTCTGGCTGCAGGCTGGGCAAGGGGTGTGGGGCAGGCTGGAGACAAGAGGTGTGGGGTGGGCTGGCTGGCTTCAGGCAGGGCCACAGGGAGGGTGCGTCATGGGTTGGCAGGGCTGGAGACAAAGGAGTGCGGGACTGGCTGGCTTCAGGCAGAGGGGTGCGGCAGGGATTGGCTGGAGACGGGTTGGTGCAGGGCTGAAGGCAAGGCAGGGGGTATGGGGTTGGCTGGAGACAGGGCAGGGGATGCAGGGCTGGTGTGGGCAGGGCAGGCAGTATGGCAGGGGTTGGCTGGAGACAGAGCAGGGGGTGCAGGGCTGGTGCGGGCAGGGCAGGCAGTGTGGAAGGGGCTGGCTGGAGACAGGGTAGGGGGTGCAGGGCTGGCTGGAGACAGGGTTTGGTGCAGGGATGAAGGCAAGGCAGGGGGTGTGGGGCTGGCTGGAGATGGGCAGGCTGCAGGCAGGAACTGGTGCAAGCAGGGCAGGAGGTGCGAGGCTGGTGCGGGCAGGGGGTGCAGCAGGGGCTGGCTGACGACGGGTTGGCTGCAGGTAGGGCAGGGTGTGCAGGTACAGGGGGTACAGCCCATCCTCTATGGTGAGTGCCTCCTTCTCCTCCTCCTCGTCCTCCTCCTCCAACCTCTCCCACTAGTGTAGCAGCAGCAGCCTGGGGCTTCGGGGCTATTTCAAGGGCCCGGGGCGCCCCTGCTTCCACTGCCCCAGCTCTGTAAATTGCTGCGGGAACCCTGGGGAAGCGGCGGGGCTCCAGTGGCTATTTAAAGGGCCGGGGAGGTAGAAGCAATGGGAGTCCTGGACTTTTTAAATAGCCCCCAGAGCCCCGCAGCCATACCCCAGGGCTCCAGCAGCAGGGCTCTAGTGGCAATTTAAAGGGCCTGGGGTTCCAGCCCCTGCTGGGAGCCCCAGGCCTTTTAAATTGCCCCCTGGGGAATCTGGGCCACCCTGGTACAGCGCACTGGCTTTTGCTGGTACTGGGGCTTGAGTGCGGGGTCCTCTTAGGAGCGAGGCCGATTCAAGGGAATTGGTTAAATTGGCCTAAAGCCGGCCCTGGTGGCTGGGATTTAAAGAGCTCTGAGCTCCCCGCCCGCCTGCCCAGAGCCCTATAAATCCTGGCCGCGGCTGAGATTTAAAGAGCTCTGGGCTCCCTGTGGTTGCGGGCAGCTCAAAACCTTTTGAATCCTGGCCGCAGCTGAACTTTAAAGGGGTTTGGATTCCCCGCGGCTACGGGCAGCCCAGAGCCCTTTGATTCCCGGCTGCGGGACGCACAGTGAGACATCACGGGCCGCACGTTGCCCGTGGGCCGTATGTTGTGCAGGCCTGGCATGGAGGGGCAAAATAGGTAAGAAATTTCCGTGACCTGTCACTAGCAAATAGTAGCCACCATGGATCCTGCCAGAGGTGGCTACATCTTAGCACTGTGGGAAGCAACCCTTCACAGAGACCATTTGTCTTGTGGTTTGGGATACTTCTCAAGACATGCTGCACTCAGAGTGAACCCCTCATCCTGTGCCAGCTGGAGAAAAGAAAAGGGGCCAGCCAACTCTCCCACTACCAGCTGCGAACCACTCATCCCCAAACAGGGGGAGGCCTCTGGCTTTGATGTGTATTAAATATCAGGCTGGTCTCTTTCTTTGGCAAATATCTAACAGAGCTAAAAGAGGGAACAAATGATCCTCAAAGGAGAGGGGAAAGACAATCACTGGGAAATTTAATCCCCTGCAACATCCAGAATGGAGAGCGACTCAGGGCAACAGCTTCCCCCGAAGGAAGAAGTTTTTGGGATTTAGAAACATAAGGAACAGCACAAAACTTGAGAGGATTGTTAATTGACATTTGATAATGACACAGAGGGAAAACCTGAGCTTTCAGATCAGTGTTCAGAAATGAAAGACAAAGGGTGGAAATCAGAGATTTTGGATCCATTTTGCAAATTATAGAGAGAAAAGTGGAAAATCAGAGGGATTTTATATCAGTTGTTGATAGGGGGTACAATCTGAGTGTTTCACATGAATACTTGATAAATGAATAAAGAGGAAATGGGCAACATTTGCAAACATTTTGTGTTCAATAATCTGAGAAAAGGTGTAAATCTGAGATTTTCTTATTATTTTATAATTAGAGACAGGAAAATCTCAGGGCATATTCAATTAGAAACAGACAACTAGAGAGAAATGGGGCAAATGTTTAGGTTATTTTATTTGAATCTTTGAGATTTGCAAAGAAATTGTGTCACAAACTGCATATTTGATAACATGAGAGGAAAACACCAAGATCTGAGGGGAGAGAGTCACTTTCCTGTCAGGGCCCAGTGCTCCCTCCCCCTCCCCCTCCGGGGTCTCTCACTCACTGGGGGCTCCAGGCGGGGCTGGTGCGGTCAGAGCCTGTGGCTGCCTAGGGGGCAGGTCCCAGCTGGAGAACCCCCCCCCCCGGCCAGGGTAGGAATGTGCTACTGGTAGCAGCCTGGGGCTGGACCCTCTCTATGGGGGACACTTGCTCCCCCCTCCCCATCCTGGCCCTTCCCACGCCCTGTTGCCAGCAGAGAGTGGCCCCCCCAGCCCAGCCCAAAGGTGTCCCTGTCTCAGGCCCCCCCCAGCCTCTGCCCAGTTCAGAAATCACTAGGGGGAACCATTTCCCACCTACACAAGGACTAATCACTGCAGGTGAAAATGGGGGGAAACACCCCAAACCTGAGATCTGAACTGGCCATTGGCAAAGGGGAGAGAAAATGGGGCACAATGGGGGGAGGGGAACAGGGAACTTCTCAGGGGTTTGAGGGAAGGGGGTGTCAGCCTGGATGTTGCTTGTTGCTCTCTAGGGAGAAAAGGGGCAGGACAGGAGAGGAGGGGGGTCTCCACGGAGGGGGCAGTGGTAATTCCGAGGGGATCTCAGCCCTCCCTTTTTCTCCCCGCTCCTCAGGGGTCACCTGCTCTTCTCCCCTCGCCCCCCGGCCATGTCCCGGCTGCACAGACATTTTCCATCAATCCCTTTCCCAGGTCTCCCCCCTCTGCAGCCCCCGCCCGACCCCACGCAGGGGCTGCTAGGTGTAATGCATGTTCAGTAGGGTATTCTCCCCTACTAATGCTGGGGTGTCCTTCTCCTATAGGTTAGTCTACTAATGATCTCATCTTGGTGCCATGTGTGTCAGTTCATTGCCATGGCATTCGTGTGCTTAGACATCTGAGGATGCTCTATAGAAAGCTCCTTGAGTGAGGTGATCCACAGGGAGTAGCTCAAAGCTCCAAAGTGCCTGGCCAGGGTCAGGACATTGGCACAGCAAGGGCGGGGTGTGGCAGTGACATCACAAAGGCCTTTTGCAGGACCTCACACTATTGGTCAAAGACTATTGGTGAGCAGGTGGTGACCTCACAGAGAGATCCTGACATCAGTCAGGGGCCAGGGTCTAGGGAAACCTCAGAGACCCCTGTGGCTTTGCTTCAGCAAGTCTCCTTCTCCAGGTCTCTGTCTGAGGACTGAGAGAGTATTCGGGTTCACGGACGTGAGCGCCAGGAGAAACCTCTTTCCAGTTTTCTCCTTCCCTTGTAGTGATTTTACTAGAAAACAGCCGTGCCTGTTTATAAGGTAAGAGCCTCCTGGAGGTGTGAAACCTGTTCAGTCTGATCCATCTGGTGAGAGTTGAATTCTAGGCATGGAAAACATGAGCTTAAGGAGGCAGAATTTTATTCCGCACCTGGGATTTTGTCCCTTAGAATCATGGGGACATTAGGGTTTGTCCTTTGTGTTTCACCTTTTCCTCCATCCACCTGTCCCTCCCTCCTTTCTCTTCATCTCTTCTTTTGTCCTTTCTCCTGTTCCCCTCCCAACACCAGGACGAGTGTGTGCGTGTGTGTTGCGGGGGAGTGCTCTGCAGCTCTCACTGTGGGAGTTCCATCCAAAAATGTGAGGCTGAAATAGTGCTCAGGCAGTCAGGGCTGGATTAACCTTTTGTTGGCCCTGGCACCAAACATATTTGTGGGCCCCAGTGTAGTCACTGTGGGCTCCGAGTGTGGGCCTGGTGGGGCAGTGCCATTGGTGCCTTCCTATACCCGGTACTGAGCCTCAGAGACATTTTTCATTTTGATCACACACCTCTCCATGACTATATGCATTGCCATACACAGCTCCCTCAGCCCGCGGGTTTTCTTATTGAGCTGTACACCCATGTGGGTTTACCAGTGTCCACAGTGAGCAGAACTTTCATAGTGACCAAGGAAACTCCCCACAGATTTATCTCTTTCCTCATTCAGACCTTCTCTAGCCATGTCTCCAGTACCCCCCCATGTCACCAGTCACTGCATGTGGTCCTAGTCTCAGCTCAAAGTCCTAAAGCCAGCAGACACCTGATCAGTTCTGACAGATCCCTCTCTCAGCCCCCATCCTGCCATGTGAGCAAGCCACCTGCAAACACCATTTCCCCAAAGTGAGGACTTAGCCCTTGGGAATCTGAAGACATCAGCGTCTCTCCCTCTGCTCCCATCTACATGCTAGTCTGCTACCTGGTCACCACCACCTCTCCCCATACTTGTTTCCTTTCTACTTTGGACATGCTCCCAACCAGCTGGAAGCTCCCTCTGCAAGCCTGACCTGCTCCCGCCTTCCCTGCTCCCCCGACATTCCTTTCCTACTGGTGACCTCTGTTCCTTGAGGTTAACTCCAGTGTCTTTAGGTGCTCTAGCTTAATGGCCCCAGGAGTCATAGAGCCACTTGTAGTTTCTCTAGCTACAGCCATGGGGCAACTGTCAGAGGCCAGCCTTAGACAGCTGCAGCTACTAGCCGCAGGAGCGGAGGCAATGCCAAGGCTGAGCATGCTTGAACCTTGCAAGGGCAGCACTAGGGACTCTAAATCCTCAGCACTGGCCCTAGGCAGCTGCAGACTCTGGAGTTATGCACTTTCCTCCTCTAGGTTCCTGCATGGTTACAGAACTGCAGTAAAGTGGAACAATTATCAGCTTCTGTGATTGGAAGATGTCTGGATCCATCTAATAAGACTGTCCTACATAAATGAGGAAAGTTGAGGTGCCTTTATTATTCTTTTGTTCCATTCTTTGTTTCTATGGGGAATTTGCCAGTGCACTATCACTGTCTTCCTTTTAAACAAACAAAACTAAAAAAAAAAAGTGTAATGGCTGTTGAAAATAGCAATTCCAGCCCTCCTTAGCACTGTGAAGACCCCAACGTTTGTTGCTCAATTTTCTCCTACTTTTTCTACAGTAAATGACAGTGGATCAGCATATTTGATTTGGGAGAAATGAAGAAACAGCTGCCCATATTGAGCTTGAGCACTCCTGATTTTGAGGTGTTCAGATCTGGAAGGCAGGGGCTAGATTCCCTTTATGAATATTAGATACATCTGGAAAGGAAAAGTCAATTTCTATTTTCATGGCTCAGAAGTGGAAATCCTCCTGTCCTGTATCTGAAGCTGTTCAGGTCCAGTAGAGCCTCCTCTTCCTTCCTTACCATTTTACCTTCTGGTGGAATCCACATACCTCCCTTGCCCAGCTTCAGATAGAGAGGGGCCCTGTCCAGTTAATGCACCCAGTTCCATCTTTGGGGGCTGCCAGGCGAGGTCACACCAGCATCCCTAAGCCTGTCTGGGGAATTCTTCTGAGGGTGCTATCTGGGCCAAAGCCTTCTACTCCTTGGTCACACCTCTTCACTATTCACAGGTGGCACCCCGCCCCCCAGCCACAGCAAGCTGCAGCACATGGAGTCTCACAGCTTCCCCCCTCCCTTTCCTGTTGATAGCAGCCAAGGGAATGCTGGGAAATGTTCCTTCTCTGCTCCAAGGCAGGGAGCTGGGTAAGGAACGACAGCTCCCAGGGCCCTATGGGGTCTCAGCTCCCCTACTGAATCCAGGCTGCTCTGAGGCTCCTTTTCTCCACAGGGGAGGAAGTTACTGTTACAGGTCACTTCATAGCTTGGGCCTAGCACTATGTCAAATCCAGTACTGCTCCCAACTCTATCCAGCTCTGCTGCTGGCAGGATCCCTTCCCATTCTTTTTGTTTTCTGTCTCCCCTCCAAGGAGAAGCTCTGCATTGTTCCTGTGTGGGGAATTGAACCCAGGCTGTCTGGGTGAAAGCCAAGAATTCTAAGCACTAGACCACATGGGACTTCCATAACACGTTTACATGTTCTTATTCAATAACACAATTAAACGTAGCCATTCAAAGTAGCCATTTAAAAGAAGCCATTCAAAAAACTTCAAAAACAGACTTCAAAGAGAAATTGCAGAGTTACAACTGATCTGCAAACTTAACACTATTAATTTGAGCTTGAAGAGGGACTGGGGGTGACTGGCTCACTACAAAAGCAATTTTCCCTCTCTTGGTATTGACACCTCCCTGTCAATTACTTGGAGAGAGCCACATCCACCCTGACTGAATTAGCCTTCAACACTGGTTCTCCCCTTGTATGGTAACTCCCTTTACATCATGTTCCAATATATATTTATGCTTCTATCTGCAATTTTCACTCCATGCATCTGAAGAAGAGGGCTTTTTACCCACGAATGCTTGTGTCCAAATAAATCTGTTAGTTCTTAAGGTGTCACCGGCCTCCTCGTTGTTTTTGTGAAATAAAAGCAAAATGCACTCTAAGCTGATCGTAACCCTTTCAATGCCCTTACAAACTTAGATGCTTCTCAGCACAGGCCGGCTGGTGGCTTTTCAGCCAGGCTCTCCCCTTTCGTCAGCGCTTCAGTTGCTTGGTGTGGGGGTGTCTGTAGATGTAGGTGGACGAGAGAGACAAAGCATGGCAAATGTCTCTGCTTTTATCATGTCCTTTCTTCCCTCTTGGCTTTGCTCCCCCTTCAGAGTCAGGTGAGCATCACTGCGTCTCTCCAAGCAAGTCTGAGCAATTCCCCTGGGGTGTCCTCTTGCAGGTAAGTGATTGCACTGTAGCTCCCTTGCTGAACAATGGCTGTTGATGGGTTGTTTGACACCCTGTCCGTGTGTTGGTTACTTTCCTTGCTGTTGTCACTGGGGAGCTAATATTTCGCTGACTCCCCCACCTTACAGCATAGTGATAACCACACTGCACAATTCTCATAACTTCATATGCATGAATGGTAAACATCTATGGGTAGAGAAATGACTTTCACCAGATCATATCCTTTCCCCTGATACCTTACAAGGCATGCTCTGTATATAAGATCACGATTATATGAAAAGGAGGAATATGGGGGTTACAGCACACTCCCCCAAAGGTACAGAATGTCACACTGAGATTCTATTTTCATTTGTTATGTAACAGCATTAAAGAGATCCAGTGACTGACCAATGGAATTTTCAAGTGCTAAAATAGCAAGCACTGTTGGTCTCTCATTGGCCATCAGCGACTGAAGATACCGTTTAATGAGCCAGAGCTTCAAGGCGAGGGTGGCTCTGTCCACTGCCTTCCGTTGCGCTGCTGGGCACCAAGTCTCTGGCGGTCAATATGTGAAGCTGGGAGAAGAGAGTGGGGTGGCAAGCGGTGGTAGAACTTTTGCCACCAGGGTCTAGCTGTCTAACTTCCTCTTCGTACTGCTGGGCCCCCGTTGCCTTCAGGTAACACAGGAACTAAGGCAGGAATAGGGTGAGGAAGCAAGTAAAGCCGAGCAAGGAAGGCAAAAGTTAATCTTACCTTCATGGGCAGCTCGCAATGACGTCCTTTTTCTGTGCCACAGCTGACAACAACATCCCAGACAGAAAAGTAACAGGCCAAAAAGAAACCTAGCAGCTGCTGAAACAGTTCAGTTGGGAGCGTGCTAGACTAACAGGCTCTTCTATCCTCCTTTATGCACGGGCGGGATGTTTTCTGAGAGTGCAGCAGTTCCTTTAACTGCCACGAGTCCCTCATTTCAGGCTATGCAGCAGGAAAAGACAGCATGGGCTTCTGCACTGAGTTGGCCCACCTGACCTTTCATTCTTCTCTTGCTCTTTGTCAGCAAGGAGAAGAAAAAGAAGCTCTCCCTCAAGCTGGAGTCACACGGGCGAGGTAAGGATGACTTCCTGAGTGCTGGCTCCAGTCCTCTGCCCTGCCAGCTGACCTATAGAGGGGCTACCACCACATTCTCTAGATTTGTCCATCAGTCTGTGCCAGAGTGAGCAACAACCCAGTAGGTGGAGTTTATGTATTGTAGTGGTTATCACATTTGCCTAACACGCAAAAGGTGCCTGGCTCAAAACCAGGCAGAAACATTCTGGCTTCCTTTTCCCAGATCCCTTTGTTATTCAGAAAGGGCACTCCTCCTATTGGCCTGTCCCTGCGATAACTCCAACCCCTGCATGACAGAGGATGCTGACAGCAGTGGAGAAAGCACCTTGGTGTCTGGCTGGAGAACCTAGAGTAGTTAGGCCAGTCACCATTTGGAGGCTTGTGGCTTGGCCACCTCTTCTGTTGGAGGTTGGCCTATAGAGGCTCTCACTTCCTGCTGGGCTCCTTTGCGTGACTGGCCAAAGGAGGAAGTGAGGCAGGAATGGGGCAATAGAGGAAAGTTGAGCTGAGGAAAGCAGGGAAGAAGCTGTGCGGCTAAGTGGGGTTAGTAGAGCACCACCCTTCATTCTGCAAAGCCTGGGGAGGTGTGGTTGGCTGCTGGGAGGTAGAATCCTGTGCCTGCCTCTTGGCTTCCCAGGAGTGGCTACTTGCAGCCCAGGAGAAGAAGGGAGGTTCTGGGTGAAAGGAAAAGCAGCAATGGTGAGGCTGAGTGGGCTCCTTTCTGGCCGAGATGGTGGACTGTGGTGAGTCTGGGAGTTGCCTGTAAGCCATAAGTGGACGTAGTGCAGTGAAAACTGCTGCTCCATTCTGGCCGACCTGGGAGCGCCATGGATGACTTGGGAGTGGGGGCAGGGCGCTGGCTGTGAGCAAATGGGATCCAGGAAGCCCAAGCCTGCCCCTCCAGGGGCCGAGTCTTCTTCTCTCCTGCCATGGGGAGCCCGACCTTAAGACTGCCCAGCTTGTGCAGCAGCTCGAGCATTAAGCCTTCCTGTGTGCATAACTGAACTACGCCCTAGTGTAATAAGGTGTAAAGTTTAGATTGTGAATTTATCTTTAATTTCCATGGTAATTTACTTTGATCTTTTATTCCTACCACTTATAATCCTTAAAACTCCATCTTTCTGTAGTTAATAAATCTGTTTTATGCTCTACTTAAACTGGTGTATTTTGCTTGAAGTTTTTGGGAAATCTCAGCTCCATTACAAGGCTGGTTCACGTCCTATTCACAGTGAGGGAGGGGTGGACCCTGTGTAATAAACTCACACTGATCAGGCTTCTGATTAAGGCAAGATGGTATGATCCAGGGGTGCAAGGCTGCAGAGCTGTAGGGGGGGGCGACTTTCTATCATTAGTGTTATGAGTGGCTGCAGAAGCATTCATGTAATTCAGTTGGCTGTGTCCCTACCTACGGATGTCTGTGTAAGTGCAATATCTGCCAGAGATTCACAGCTTGTCTCAGCATCACATGTGTGAGAGGGAGCCCAGGTGGTGGGACAAAGGGCTCAGGGGTCCCACTGTTCAGTTGCATCCCATAGATCCCATCACAGACTTTCAACAACCACAGCGTGTGCTCACTGAGACAGAGAGAGAGATGCCAAAATAGTGATCTCCAGTGCCAGCAGACATCAAACTATCAGAAATTCTGTGAACAGAGAAGACCCTGCTAGTGGAAAATGCCTTTGAAAAAGGCCCTTCTGTCCCCAGCTGTGGTCGTACAGTGCTCAGTGCTCTGCGTTGTGGCCTCAAGAGTCATGGATGCAAGTTGAGTTACGATGACCTTTTCCTTGTCTCCACATTTCTTAGGTGCCTCTTCCAACACTTGTCAGAAAAAATGACCGGTTTCTTTTGGAAGCATTTGCACTGCAAGGCAGAGGCAGTCTTCTCTGCTTCTTCAAAAGATTGACCAAAAAGTGGGAGGAGTGGACAGATTTGGCAAGGCACCACTGGGTGCTGCATCTCTAACCTCTACTTTACCTGGCAAGTGCCTCTGGGACTTTTCTCCCAGCTGCTCCATTTTTCATCAGTGACAATCAAAAGGAAGATGACATGACATCTGTGTGTGGACATCCCCAGCGAATCACAAGGACGTGTGGTGCAGGCTTTTGTGTTGCAGCAATTGCAGTCAAAGCAACCACCATGCCAATGCCAGTCACAGCAGCCTTTTCATCAACTCCAGGCTTGTGATTTGATTCTTTCCAATGTTTCTCTCCAAAGAAGCCTTTTCCTTAGCAAGCAATGACTTGGATACCAAGGGAGGTCTCTTCTGTTTCCTAGAAAGACACAGGAAAATGTGAGCAGAGGAGACAAAACCCGTAGAACAAGGTACTACTGGGAGTTGAACCCAGGATCTCCTGTTTACTAGACAGGTGCTTTAGCCACCCAAACCACGGTGCCTGCCTTGAGAAAATACTTGCAACTGTTCCCTTTGATGGTCCAGGACAACACCTGCAAATTCCAAACTACAGACATTCCCAATTTCCCTCAAGACTTGCACGGAAGAACTGGCAGGCCAAGCCAGGATCTTCTGGTTACTAGGAAGACACTTCAGCCAGCTCTTCCCAAAGATCACTATCTAAAGACCTTTAAAAAGCCTTTGTAGATGTTCACTGACAAAGAGATGCCAAAATAGAGTTCTCCACTGCCTGCAGCCATCACACTACCAGGAGTTCTGCGCACAGAGAGGCCCCTGCTGGTGGAAAAGGCTTTGGTAGAGACTCTTCTGACACCAGCCTGTGCTCATATACTGTTTAGCACTTTGTGTTGTGACTTCAGCATCCACAGATGCCAGTTGAGTTGGGGGACATTTTTCCTGTCTCCACATTTGTCTAATGGCTCCTTTCAACACTTGCCACCAAAAAGACTTGTTTCTTTTGCAAGCAATGTGCAGCTAGGCAAAGGCAGTCTTCTCCATTTCCTCAGAAGATCACCAAGCTGTGGGGAGAGAAGACACATTCAACCAAGCTGGATGCTGAATCTCCTCTTTGTTCAGCAGGTGTCTGTGAAGGACATAAATCTCCACCATGTAGAGGGCAAGAATAGGAGTTTATTACACACAGAACTGGCAGAGTGTCACCTTGCTTATTAGGCTCAGAGACACTGTTAATTGATTACAATAGAATATATAGATTTTCCATGGGTGGGGGAAAGAGACGGGGTAGGGAGTTCCAAACTCTGGGATAGGTTTTGCAGCAAGTCATGATAAGCACAGTAGCCAAAGGTTAACAGCTTACATAATGTCTCCACCCATGGTCTCAAGTTAGCAAGTTAACATTTCATGAATACTTTGATAAAATGTTATTAGTATAAAATATCTATGCTGAATTCTGATTTGAGGTCCATAGGAAAGGAGCAACTCCTTTGATTGTCCTCCAGGTACATTCCTAGGGTTTAAAGCAAAGAAACAGTGAAAGTATATGGCAATAAAGATTGTTTTCTGTGTGTCTTAAGGCAAGGAATTGGTCCCTGGGAAGGGAGGTGGAAGGATGCCATATCTTATATTGACATCTGCCAACTTTTCATAAACTCAAGGTTGGATCTCTGGGAAGAACGTCTCCCTACAGAAGAGACTTACACAATAGGAACAGGGATTCTTTGTTCAATCTGCAACTCTGAATAAGATACAATTCTTTAGTTCTTAGCTCCAACACCTGGCAATTTGCTGACCAAGCCTATCTTAGCAAGCAAGGCTTTCTGTTTACCCAGCTTTCTTTTAGTTGGTCACGATTTGCTAGGCTTCTGGTCCCTTGATTGTACTCTGCACTTTGGGTCTGGAAAAGAGCTGGCACAATCCATAGACCAGGTTGTTATATAATAAGCACGTGAATTTTAACTCTTCACATACAGTAGTGGCAAAGTTCTTGGTTCAGGCTTGTAGCAGTGATGGAATAAACTGCAGGTTCAAATCAAGTCTCTGGAGTCCATCCACAGCTGGGATGGGTCATTCAGTCCCTTGTACAGAGCTTCAGTTTGTAGCAAAGTCCCTTCAGAGGTATGAAGCAGAACTGAAGAGAAGATGGAGACGAGGCATCAGCCTTTTAAAGTCTCTTGCCATGTGGTCTTTGTTTTCTTTGTCCCAAGGACACTCTATCCAGCACGTGGCATAGAAAAACCTTTGAGTTTTGTCCATAGGCAGGTCCCTGCATACCTTGCTGAGCCACAAGGCATATCTACCTTCTCTCAATGGGTTGATTGTAGAGCTGATGGTCCTTAATGGGCCATCAAGCAGGTTAGGCAGAACTGACACCAACTTGTCTGGCTGGGGTGTTCCTCGGAAGCATAGCACAAGTTTGAATACAGACAGCATAGAGCTAATATTCATAAAGTCAACTACAAAAATGGTACACATCTAGAGATAGCATAATTATAATCAGCCAATCAGAACCTCTCCATAGACCCCTTTCACAACAACCTTTCTATCATATTGGCTGCAAATATAGAACAGTGGTCACAATGGTGATCTATAAAGTTACAGATTATGTCAATAACATCACAGGAGGAGACACTGCATCAGTGAGACTGATATTGGAATACTGTCTCCAGTTTTGGTGTCCTCATTTGAAAAAGATACTGTGAAATTGGAGCTGGGGCAGCAAAAAGCCACCAAAATGTTCTGAGGGCTGGAGAAAAATGCCTTCTAGTGAGCTATTGAAAGAGCTCCATCTGTTTAGCTTATCAAAAGAAGATTGAAAGGTGACTTCACTGAAGTGTTGAAGTGCCTTAATGGAGAGAAAAGATTGAGTATTAAAGGGCTCTTGAATGGAGCAGAGAAAGACATAACAAGACCCAATAATTGGAAGGTGAAAAGAGACAAATTCATATTACAACTAAGCCCCAAATAGTCAACAGCGAGGATGATTCACCATAGGAACAAGCTACCAAGGAAAGTGGTGGAATCTCCATCCCCTGAAGTCATTCAATGAAAACTAGATGCCTTTCCCCCAGAAGTAGCTATTGTGTCATGCAGGAGGCCTGTGATATGCAGGGGGTCAGATTAGATGCTGTAATGGTCTCTTCTGGCCAGAAAGTAGACTAATTTTACAGATACTAGTTTTCGGAAAAACTGAGTGTAGCATTGGGAGCAGCATCTGAAGTTTTACTGTCTAGCCAGCTTACTGCCTAGAACGAACGCTCCTTGAGTGGGGTGACCACAGGGAGTAGCTCAAACCTCCAAAGGGCCTGGCCAGGGAAATTGATGCTAGCCTTGGTCCATGGACGCACAGCGCCGAATTAATGTGCTTAGTATGGGCCTGTGTCCTCGACTTTATACAATTTCCAGAGCGTTGCACTGTGGGTAACTGTCCCATAGTTCCCGCAGTCTCCCCTGCCCATTGGAATTCTGGGTTGAGATCTCAATGCCTGATGGGGCAAAAATAGTGTCATGAGTGAGTCTGGGTAAATGTCATCACTCAATCCTCCCTCCATGAAAACAACAGCAGACAATCATTTTGTGCCCTTTTCCCTGGATTGCCCGGGCAGACGCCAGAGCACAGCAACCATGGAGCCCGTTCAGCCTTTTTTCACTGTCACCGTATGTCTTCTTTATAGTGCTGACAGACGTGGTACTGCAGTGCTACACGGCAGCATCCCCTTGCTTTTTGCAAGTTAGCAAAGATGGTTACCAGCCCTACTGTACCGTCTGCTGCTTTGCAAGTTGACAATGACAGTAACCAGTCATACTGCACCATCTGCTGCTGTCATGGGTGCTCCTGGCTGGCCTCGATGGGGTCGGCCACGGGCTTATGGACAAAAATAGGAATGACTCCCCAGGTCATTCTCTTTTTTAAGTTTTATCTAATGGAGAGTCAGTTCTGCCTAGATTATCAGGCAAGCCTACTAAAGAACCAGAGGGGCAAACGGGCGCTCCGGGTCAGTGACCTAGTGGTCCCGCAGAAATGATGCGCTGCGTGCCATTCTAGTGGGTGCCCCTGCAACAACCCTACCCATTGCTTCCCTCCTCCCCTACCCCTCCTGGGCTACCATGGCAGTTATCCTCCCATTTGTGTGATGAAGTAATAAAGAATGCAGGAATTTAAAACAACACTGACTTTATTGCTTCTGCAAGCAGGGATCAAAGGGGGGAGGGGAGCGCAGCCTCCAGCTGCTATGAATGAACCTGGGAGTCATTCCCATCTTTGTCCAGGCACCCCAGGCCGACCTCACCGAGGCCAGTCAGGAGCACTCACGGGACGACGATGATGGATACCTGTCCTACTGTACCGTCTGCCGTCCACAAGGGAAGGGAAGGGGATGCTGCTGTGTAGTGCTCCAGCACCACATCTGCCAGCAGCATCCAGTAGACATACAGTGACACTGAAAAAAGGTGAGAGAGGATTTTTTTCCCTTTGCTTTCATGGGGGCAGGAGGTGGGGGAACGACATATACTCTGAACAACCCGCGACAATGTTTTTGACCCTTCAGGCTTTGGGAACTCAGCCAAGAATTCAAATGGTTTTTGAGGAGTGCGGGAACTGTGGGATAGCTACAATCCTCAGTCGCCCCTCCCTCCATGAGCGTCCATTTCATTCTTTGACTTTCTGGTACGCTTGTCTCAGTTCCTTAAGTTTCAGCACTGCATTGAATCCCTATTGTGGCCTCTGTCCATCATAGCCTTGGAGATTTTTTCAAATGTTTTGGTATTTCGTCTTTTGGAACGGAGTTCTGATAAAACAGATTCATCTCCCCATACAGAGATCAGCTTCAGTATCTCCCGAACAGTCCATGCTGGAGCTCTTTTTTGATTCTGGGACTGCATAGTCACCTGTGCTGATCAGCGCTCCACGCTGGGCAAACAGGAAATGAAATTCAAAAGTTCACGGGGCTTTTCTTGTCTACCTGGCCAGTGCATCCGAGTTCAGATTGCTGTCCAGAGCAGTCACAATGGTGCACTGTGGGATAGCGCCCCGAGACCAACACTGTCAAATTACAGCCACACTAACCCTAATCTGACATGGCAATACTGATTTCAGCACTACTCGTCATCAAGGAGGAGTACAGATACCGGTATTAAGAGCCCTTTATATCAATATAAAGGGCTTCTTTGTGTGGACGGATGCAGGGTTAATGTGACATAAACTAGTAGTGTTGACCAGGCCAGAGAGAGCAGCAGGTTTCCCCTTTTGTTTCCTGCTTTCGTTTCCTTGACTAGTTTCTCCTCTGCACCAACTTGCTGTATTTGTTTGTGAGTCTGACTAGCTCAGTTGGTAAAGTATCAGACTTTTAATCTGAGGGTTCAAGTCCCTGGTCAGGTAATAAACTACTCATTATATCTTAAAAATCTGTCTTTCTGGAGTCTTCTTTGATGTTTTTTCTCTTCAGGATTTTGCCTTTTCTAAGAAGGGCCTTTGTGTGTGGGGGATTGAAGGGGCAACTTCCTGACAGCCCCTCTGTCCTTGCAGGCTGGAGGAATAAAGGCCTCTGGGCATATAGCATGTTCCTCCCCTGCACGCACACACACAAAATATCCCTATGGAATTAGAATCACCTGCTGCCTTCCCCGTTCTGCTGGATCTTCAAATGAGGATACTCTTCAGCCTAAACCCATGTCAACTCTTTGCCCAGTGCCCCTCAGTCCCAACCCTCAGTCCCTCCTATGCTCACTGCTCCTCACTCCCAACCAGAGCCTGCTCCTCTTCACCCTTCTCCTCTGTCCCAACCCACAACCCCCTCCTATTCCCAGTGCCCCTCAATCTCAACCCACAGCTCCTTCCTTCCCCCCAGCAGCAGGTGCTTCAGACTCCCTCAGGAAGATTTTCTTGCAAGGTTTCGTGTATGAGTCTTCATGTGGATTTTACAGTAGGTTGGGAATATGTTGGGTTGCTTGCCAAAATGATCACTTTTGGCTGGTGTTGGATTCCCAGTCTCCTTGTTATTGGGACAGGAGAAATAAAGGGTTGTTGTCCTTCTTGTGTGAATCGAGGGCAGCAGAACTGTGCTTGGCAGACACAGATGGAGGGACTCACCCTCAATTCAATAGCACTTGCTAGGCAGGGGACATTGGTTCCAAAGCCAAGTGGGCTGGGGCCTGAGTCCTCATGCTAAAATTTATGTGTTAGACCAACTTTATGACAGGGTGGCTGTGGAGGGGTGAGTGAGTCCCTAGACAACATAGTGAGAACGGTGTCTTCTTATTTTCCCCCTTTTCCACCCAGGATGGCAGATGAACTCTACAGAGGCACCTCTGGGCTTGCACTGACTAAGGACAACAGCTGTGAGTGGGGAGCAGAGAGAAGATGGCTCATGTTAAATGACTTTTGGTTGCTGGACTTACGAACCTTAGGGAGAAGGACACTGCCCAGCTTATTTGTGGGTGGGTCTTTTCCTCATAGTTTAGGTTTATGTGTTGGGGCTGCTGACATGACTTCTGCTAACCCTGGGCTTGCATTGCAATGTAGACGTACCCTGAGAGTGCAGCTATACTGAGATAAAATCCCTGTGGCCTGGCTGGCCTGGATGATCTGATTTGGGCTCCTGGGGCTCAGGTTGTGAGGCTAAAAACTGCAGTGTAGACATTTGGGCTCAGACTGGAGCCCAGGCTCGGAGACCCTCACCCCTTGTGGAGCCTCAGAGGCTGGGCTCAAGCCCAAGTGTCTACACTGTAATTTTATTACCCTGTCGCACAATCCCCACAAGCCTGAATCAGCTGACCCAGGGTTTGAGAATAGTGACTTGGGTGTGCTAATGGCAGTGTAGACATAATGCTAGGCTATGTCCACACTGCAATGAAACATCCAGGGCTGCCCCATGCCAGCTCCGGCTCCTGAGGCTTGGGCCGTGGGCTGGTAAATTTGCAGTGTAGACATCTCAGCTCAGGCTCAATACCGGGTTCTGGGACTCCACAAGGTTGGGAGGGAGTTTAGCAAGCAAAAAAGGTAAAATGGCAGTGGAGTATTACCGTGGACTCAGTGGCATTTCTCCATTGGTCTGTCTGCTTTGGGGCAGGGACAATAACACGTCCTGCTGCTTTTGTTATTTCAAAGGGCGGTTTAGGATTTTCATTCTCAGACACTGGGCACAAAGCAGGACTCAACCCTCAGTGCAAATTAAATGAGCTGCCCACAGATTCTGGCAGCCACAATGAGCATTTGGTGCGAGAGCTCAGACCTGCCCCTGTCTCAGAGGGAGGGGGTCAGCTGCGAGGGGACTGGACCACTGTCCTATCAGCTCTTATCTCCCAAACTTTCAATAACTCTATTATCAGTGGCTCTGAGCATAATTTAAACCATAAGAAAAACCACACTGGGCTAGGCCGAAGGCCCATCTAGCTCTGAATCTTGTCTTCTGACCGTAGCCAATACCATGTACCCCAAAAGCCACTCTCCTAGGGACTTGAACCCAGGATGTCCTGCTTACAAGACAAGGGCTTTAGCCAGCTAAGCCATGGTGCTTGCATCTGGTTAAAACACAGTGTCTGACCACCTTCGGTCGGCAGCTCGTGGCTGGTGTACACACTGCAATGCCACATCTGGTGACAAAACTGCCCTGTTTTGGTGACAAAATAAAACCACTTCGACGAGAGGCCTATAGCATTTTGCAGCAAACTTAAAGGGACAGAGTGCCAGTGTAGATGCTGCCGTTCATTATATAACCATAACTGGCCTCCTCCAGTATCCCATAATGCCTGCCGTGAACTCACCTGCCCTGCATTCTGCTACAGAGCCATGGGACCCTCCCCTTTCATAGCTCCAGGAAGTTCTGACGGCTAAGCCTGCTGCTCTGCTCCGCTCCGGCAGCCAGGAGCAAATCTCTGCCGTGGATGCTGCTCTTGCCTGCCCTGCAAACACAGAGCAGGTGGCAGGAGCTTCCTTACAGTGGGGGCGGTGGGGCATTGGCATCTGAACTGTGACAACCCCATGATACCCCTTCCTTCGAGGAAGCTTTTACCTTCTAAACAGGGACAGCTGTTTTCTAGTAAAATCACTACAAGGGAAGGAGAAAACTCAAAAGAGGTTCCTCCTGGCGCTCACGTCTGTGAACCCAAATACTCTCTCAGTCCTCAAAGAGAGACCTGGAGAAGGAGACTTGCTGAAGCAAAGCCCCAAGGGTCTCTGAGGTTTCCCTGGCCCCTCACCCCTGTCCTGCCTGGCTGATGTCAGCATCTCTCTTTGAGGTCACCACCTCCCCTACCACCTTGGACCAATAGTCTGAGGTCCTGTAAAAGGCGTTTGTGATGTCACTGTCACACCCCTCCCTTGCTGTGCCAATGTCCAGCCCCTGGCCTGGACCTTTGGAGGTTTGAGCTACTCACTGTGGATCACCCCACTCAAGGAGCGTTCATTCTAGGAAGCAAGCCAGCTAGACAGGAAAACATCAGACGCTGCTCCCAATGCTACACTCTGTTTTTCAGAAATTAGTCAACTTTATGGCCGGAAGAGACCATTAGAGCATCTAATCTGATCCCCTGCATATCACAGGCCTCCTGTATGACACAAGAGCTACTTTGGGTGCAAAAACATTCCAGAAAGGCATCTAGTCTTCATTAAATGACATCAGGAGATGGCGAATCCACCACTTTCCTTGGTAGCTTGTTCCTGTTGTGAATCATCCTCATTGCTGAATTTTTGCGCCCTATTTGTAATATGAATTTCTCTTTTCACTTTTCGGCCATTGGGTCTTGTTATGCCTTTCTCTGCTCGATTAAAGAGCCCTTTAATACCCAGTCTTTTCTCTCCGTGAAGGCACTTCAACACTTCAGCGAAGTCACCTTTCAACCTTCTTTTGATAAGCTAAACAGGTTGAGCTCTTTCACTACTCACTAGAAGGCATTTTTCTCCAGCCCTCAGAACATTTGGTGGCTCTTTGCTGCCCCAGCAGAGCAGTTTGCAGGGACCACTGGAGTGCTTTGTGGAATGGCTGGTGGAGTGGAGCGGCTCAGACTCCCTGCTTGCAAGAGGGGAAGTATTGCCTCCTAGAGGCACCCAGGGGGGTGATGTGTAATTGTCCCAGGTCACTGGGTGGGGGCTCGAGCCAGTTTTGTATTGTTTTATTGAAGCAGAACCCCTAGATAGCGAACCCAGCCCTTGTTTCTGCCAACTCAGAGGGGCAGAAGAGTTACAGGAATTTATCACACAAACGTCCCTGTTCCCATGGGGAGAATCTAGGGAAGGGGGAGTCATTCCTCAGATGTGCTCCCAGAAGAACTGCTAGGACTCCTTCCTGCCAGCTACTCACTCCTGGATTCACCCTCAGCTCCTGGGATCTTTCTGCTCCAAAGGCTCCAGAGGCCTGGGGTTGGGAGGACGTCACTGCACAGTCTGAAACACAAGGGAGGATTCTGGAATTGAAGGAAGGAGCAAAAAATGGAGAGGAAAGAAACAGAGAGAAAACGCCTCATCTGTCTCCCCTCCCCCTCCCAGCAAGAAATGTTACCAAGGATCAGCGTTAGGGGAAATGGTACCCTGGGTAAAACTTAGACTTTGGCATTGCCCCATCGCCCCTAGACGATCCCCCTCTCCCTTTACCCCCTAGCTCCGGCACTCCCAACCCTTGTGCCTCCTTCACCCCAACTCCTGCCCCCTCCTGTGCCCTAACCCCTACACTGTGTCCCCTTTGCCCTTAATTCCCATACTCCCCTCTTCTGCCACCAACCACTGCCCCCTCCTGAACCCCCTTGACCCCTAACCCCTGCACCCCTTCCTGTGCCACCAGCCACTGCCCCCTCCTGAATTCCCTTCGCCCCTAACCCCTGCACCCCCTCCTGTGCCACCAGCCACTGCCCCTCTCCTGCACCCCCTTCACCCTAATCCTACACCCCCTCCTGTGCCACCAGCCACTGCCCCTCTCCTGCACCTCCTTCACCCCTAACCCCTGCACCCCCTCCTGTGCCACCAGCCACTGCCCCTCTCCTGCACCCCCTTCACCCTAATCCTACACCCCCTCCTGTGCCACCAGCCACTGACCCTCTCCTGCACCCCTTCACCCCTAACCCCTGCGCCTCAACCCCTGCCCCTCTCCTGCACCCCCTTCATCCCTAACCCCTGCACCCCCTCCTGTGCCACCAGCCACTGCCATCTCCTGCACCCCCTTCACCTCTATCCCCTCCACCCCCTCCTGTGCCACCAGCCACTGCCCCTCTCCTGCACCCCCTTCACCCTAATCCTACACCCCCTCCTGTGCCACCAGCCACTGACCCTCTCCTGCACCCCTTCACCCCTAACCCCTGCGCCTCAACCCCTGCCCCTCTCCTGCACCCCCTTCACCCCTAACCCCTGCACCCCCTCCTGTGCCACCAGCCACTGCCCCTCGCCTGAACCCCCTTCACCCCTAACCCCTGCAGCCCCTACTGTGCCACCAGCCACTGACCCTCTCCTGCACCTCCTTCACCCCTAACCACTGCGCCCCAACCCCGCCCCTCTTCTGCACCCCTTCACCCTAATCCCTCCACCCCCTCCTGTGCCACCAGCCACTGACCCTCTCCTGCACCAGCTTCACCCCTAACCCCTGAACCCCCTCCTGTGCCACCAGAAACTGCCGCTCTCCTGCACCCCCTTCACCCCAACCCCTTCCCCCGCTCTTTTGTCCCCAACCCCTGCGCCTCCTCCTGCACCCACGTGCGGACAGTGATCTGTGTGCATGGAGCAGCTAGCATTGCTCCTCCCTAGGATGATGCTCCTCCGGGTACCCCTAGGGGCTGTGGGGGTGGGGAGATGAGAAGTGACGTCATCCGAGCTCCCTGCATCCAGGTCACTTTCCTCAGCTGGGCTGCATAAGGGGAGGACAGAGAGCAGCAGCTTCTGATGCTCCCCTCACAGCACAGCCCAGGTGGGGAAAGTGACCAGGACGCATGGAGCACATAGTGTTGCTCCTCACTCCCCCCAACCCTCTATGGGCCCATGGAGGAGCATTGGGGCAGGGGAGAGCAGTGAGCACCTTTGCACTGCCACACGGTGCCCTTTGACCCCCTGGAGCCTTGGGTGGCTGCTGGGGGCCCCACCCCTAGTGCCGGCCAGGCTCCCCAGCACAAGCAGCAGAAAACACAGGGAGACTGGCCCCACACTGAGTAGCGGTAGCCTAGGCGGCACGTAATGGAGGTCGGGGGGGCTCAGTCTCCCCAAACCTTGCATCACCAAGGGGACAGTGGGGCCCATGACTGGGACCCCGGCCAAATTAGGCCACCCTGCAAAAGTCTCCCCTATGTCAGCCCCAGGGCTGGAGGAGCTCCCACTCCCTGCTACGGCCCAGGGGCTGCAGCAGGGGTACGGAGCTTCTCTGGTCTCAGGGCTGCAGCGGGGCAGGGGTAAAGGAGTGACAGGGTGGGGCTGGTGGGGGAAGGGGTGGAACAGAGGTGATAGTGGATGGGGCTATGGGTGGAATGGGGCAGAGCCACAGACAGAAGGGGGTGCATGGTTCTGGTGCTGGGGCCCCCACACTTGTTCTCCCTTTCCCTGGGCTTTGGCATCACTAGCCCCTGCTTAGCGAGTAGGGTTCAGTGGTCCCCATAATGTGGGGTATGACTCCTAGGGAGACACAAAGGAACATTCATGGGGGCACCTCAGGGCCTGAGTCAGCCCCCATGGAGGGCAGGGAGGAAGCACCACTCAGCCCCACTCTGTCCCAGCTCTTCCCCAACCCCACCCTCAGTCTGGGCCTCTGGCTCCCAGCCCAGCGATGACCCCCTTGCCCCTGTCCGCATCCCTCTCCCCAGCAAGCAACAGCCCCACTCCCAGCCCTACTTCTCGACCGTGGCTTCCGAGGGGCCACAGCCATGGCTAAGAGGGCACAATGTGAAATATTTGGGGACCACTGTTTTAGCGTGATGTCCTCAATCCTTCTCTGCAGTCCAATAAAAGCTATTCCTCACCCATCTACCCCTCCATCAGGATGGACTAGGTCTGTTCTGCTGCCCTTCACTCATACAGGAAGGAGAATAATATTTTATTCCACTCAATCCTAAAGTGATTTGTAACCCAAGACCATCCCAAACTGGTCATTTTGTGGAAGCGGCCCCATCATGCTGCATAGCTAGGCAGAGTAGGTGTGTCTATGCAAACACGGTCTGTTCCTGAAGTCTTACCCCAGCTCCTCACTAGATGTGAGAGGGGAGCTCATTCAGTCCTTGCTTATGCTCAGATGAGGTGGCCCAGTGGTTAAGGTGATGGACTGTTAATCCATTGTGCTCTGCATGCATGGGTTCGAATCCCATCTTCACTCAATGCATTTAGTCTTGACTCTTCCTTTATAGACAACCATCTCCCCACTTGGTACAATAACAGACACAACAATGTTGCTTCTTGCAAACAAAAACCTTCTCAGAAACTCCAACACCCCCGCCCCGGCTTTAAATAAAATGTCTAAATCCCAGATTTCTAAAAAATGTCTCTAGTTCTGTATTTCGTAGTTTTTATCTTAAAAGCTAATGTTTCCTCAAGCTGAATAAGGCAACGCTTCAAAGGAAAATATTAGAAATGGTAGGGGAGAAATAGGAAAGGAAAAAGCCTCTTTTCTCAGGAGATACAAACTCGACTCCCTCCTGTCTCTATCACCAGTGGATTTTGCCTCCCTCCTTCTGAGGTGTAAATAAAATAAAGAGGAGACAAGGTGGTTTGGCACAAACAAAGGTAAGTGTAGTCAGGGTAAAGGTACAGAAAGCTGGGGGAACAGGGGAAAATGCAAACTTAATGAATACAATGAAACAGTGACTGGGTTTGGGAGCTTAACGCTCAGGCCCATAAACCCTCCCTTGGAAACTAGAAAACACTAAACAATGCCCCAACACAGAAACCTTTCCCCACTGTTCAGGTGCAGTGGATCCCAGGTGCCGGCGTGACGCCCAGGACCTTCCACTCTCCCGCTGATTTAGAACCGTTGAGGAGGAGCACTGGGGAGTCCAGACGACGGTTGGGTTTCGTTGCTGGCACGGAGGCCCTCTGGGATGCTGGACACCAGGAATGCAGGACGGCAGGAATGGGGGGGACAGGCCTCCTGTTCCTCAGTCTCACGATGGGACCGAGGGGGTTCTTCACTCTCCAGCTTGGGAGCACTGTGAAGACACGACCGTGGACGGGTGACTCAGAGGTTCCCTCCTTCCTCATCACTGCACAACTGTTATCTTTTGTCTGAGCCAGGCAGAGTTTATCTTCATCACGTTCTATCCATCCACTTCTCAAAGTGTCATGTGATGAAGCATTCTCCGTTGTCTGTGCTTGGAGATGATGCTTTGACTTCTTTAATCCTCTATCAGAGTCGCTATGAGTGGAGAAGAAAGTGTCAAAGACCTGGGAGAGGAATTCAAATGGATCCCAAACACAGTGCGATCATTGGGAGTTTAAATCCCAGGTTCCATCTATTGGCAAAGCCACTTCTAACAAGGTAGCTGTTTTGTCCCCCATTATGGCACAAGTTTGAAATATGGGCAGCATAGAGCCAATATTCATAACATCAACTACATAAATGATACACATCTAGAGATACCATCATTATAATTAGCCAATCAGAACGTCTCCATAGACCCCTTACAAAACAACCTTTCTACAATATTGACTGCAAATATAGAACAGTGGTGGCAACGGTGATCTATACAGTTACAGATTATGTCAATAACGTCACAGGAGGTGACATGGCATCAGTGAGACTGATATTGGAATAGCTTTCAGTTTTGGTGTCCTCATTTGAAAAAGATGTTGTGAAATTGGAGCTAGGGCAGCAAAGAGCTACCAAATGTTCTGAGGGCTGGAGAAAAATACCTTCTAGTGAGCTATTGAAAGAGCTCAACCTGTTTAGCTTATGAAAAGAAGATTGAAAGGTGACTTCGCTGAAGTGTTGAAGTGCCTTAATGGAGAGAAAAGATTGGTTATTAAAGGGCTCTTGAATCTAGCAGAGAAAGGCCTAACAAGACCCAATGATTGGAAGGTGAAAAGAGACAAATTCCTATTACAACTAAGGCACAAATAGTCAACAGCGAGGATGATTCACTTGCTATTTTTGCATCATTTGAGCGTTCTATGCAGAAGACTAGAAATGTTTCTATTAACCTGAATGTTAGATCATTTTAACATTGGCTGGAATCACAATGTTAAATTAGTTCTTATGACTTTAATAACTGATACTTCCTCTATCTCAGGACTAGCTATTAAACTGATTTTTGGACTAGGGAGATGGAATAGCAGCTTCCTCCATCCCTTGCACACATCACCCTGTTACTGTGGCACTGAACCCCCAGGAGCGATGGACCTCCCTATGGGGAGAATATCGTGGTTGAAGAGCAACGAAGAAAAATGGTGTTGTCTGTGTTCCCATTTGGTTTGTTCTGAGTATGGTTTTGAGTGGTTTGTAACTCTTTCATCAGTTATTAGTAACATCTTATTATCAGGCCTCTGAACTGAAAGGCTGCTCTTGCAGGTTTTACTTTGTCGTTGTTTGTAGGTCAAAGAGCCAATTTCTTAGGCCTCGTCTACACTACACATTTAAACCGAATTTAGCAGCATTAAAACGAATTAACCCTGCACCCGTCCGCACAATGAAGCCCTTTATATCGATATAAAGGGTTCTTAATACCGATATCTGTACTCCTCCCCAACGAGGGGAGTAGCGCGGAAATCGGTATTGCCATGTTGGATTAGGGTTAGTGTGGCCGCAATTCAATAGTATTGGCCTCCGGGCGGTATCCCACAGTGCACCCTTGTGACCGCTCTGGAAAGCAATCTGAACTCGGATGCACTGGCCAGGTAAACAGGAAAAGCCCCGCAAATTTTGAATTTCATTTCCTGTTTGCCCAGCATGGAGCTCTGATCAGCACAGGTGGCGATGCAGTCCCAAACCCAAAACGAGCTCCAGCGTGGACCATCTGGGAGGTACTGGATCTGATCGCTGTGTGGAGAGACAAATCTGTTCTATCAGAGCTCCGTTACAGAAGACGAAATGACAAAGCATTTGAAAAAATCTCCAGGCTATGATAGACAGAGTCCACCGCCGGGACTCAGCACAGTGCTGCGTGACAAGCGTAACGGAAAGCCAAAGAATCAAATGGATGTTCATGGAGGGAGGGAGGGGAGACTGAGGACTCCAGCGATCCCACAGTCCCCGCAGTCTTTGAAAAGCATTTGCATTCTTAGCTGAGCTCCCAATGCCTGAACAGTCAAACACATTTTCCCAAGTGTTTCAAGGGACCCTGGAACTAGGCAAAGGGGTCCAACGGGCAGGGCCCCTGGAGCTAGGTTTAGGGGCCCCAGAGATAGGGCCCCTTGAGCTAGGGTTGGGGGACCCATGCATAGGTCCGATTGACCTAGGATAAAAAGCCCCATGGGTAGGGCCTCTGAAGCTAGGGTTAGGGGACCCAGGGGTACAGGGCCTGTAGATAGGGCTAAGGGTCCCACGAGAAGGGACCTTGGAGCTAGGGTTAGGGGCCCCACGGGAAGGGCCGTTGGAGCTAGGGTTAGGGTTCCCACATGTAGGGACCCTGGAGCTAGGGCTAGGAGCCCCAGGGACGGGGCCACAGGAGCAAGGGTTGGGGGTCCCAGGGGTGGGGTGCCTGGAGCTAGTGTTCGGGTGTCTAGGGGTGGGGCCCCTGGAGCTAGGGTTAGCGGCCCCATGGGCAGGGCACCTTGAGCAAGGGTTTGGATCCCCAGCAATGGGGCCTCTGGAGCAAGGGTTAGGGGTCCAAGGGGTGGGACCCATGGAACTAGGGTTAGGGGTCCCACTGGTAGGGCCCCTGAAGCTAGAGTTAGGGGACCCAGGGGTAGGGCCCATGCAGCTAAGGTTTGGAGCCCCAGAGATGGGGCCCATGGAGCTAGGGATAGGGATTCCAGGAGTGGGGCCCCTGGAACTAGGGTTAGAGGCCCCACGGGTAGGGCCCCTGAAGGTAGGGTTAGGCACCCCAGGGGTAAGGCTCCTGGAGCTAAGATTAGGGGTCCCACGGGTAGGTCCCCTGGAGCTAGGATTATGGGTCAAATGGGCACGAAGCCAGGAGCTAAGGTTAGAGCTCCCACAGGTAGGACCTCAGGAGCTAGGGTTAGGGGCCCAAGGATAGGGCCCCTGGAGCTTGGGTTAGGGATCCTAAGGGAAGGGCCTCTGGAGCTAGGGTTAGGTGCCCCATGGGCAGGAGCCCAGGAGCTAGATTTAGGGGCCCCAAGGATGGGGCTCCTGGAGCTAGGGTTAAGGTCCCCACGGGTAGGGCCCATGGAGCTAAGGCTAGGGGCCCCATGGGGAGGTCTCATAGAGATAGGATTAGGGTCCCCACGGGTAGGGCCCCTGGAGATAGGGTCAGGGGCCCCAGGGATAGAGCCCCTGGAGCTAGTGTCAGGGACTCTAACCCCCAGATGGCAAAGTTAGTTGTCTGACCGCGAGAGAGACAGGCAACACCAGCAAGGTCCGATCAAAAGCTCTTTATTGACAAGTGCACGCATCAATATAGAGCAGCTCGTCTCCCAAGAGAACCAGACCGCTCTTTAAATCTTAGTATAAGCCTATATAGACAGTTCTGTGGCGTCATAAATTATTCACTGGAGCAACCCACTCCCTTCTTTTAACAACTAGAAACTAGACACCTTTAGTATACATACATACCTAAAGTTAGAAATGTAGGGGAGTTAAAAACAAACAACGAACAAAACCAGGGAGTGAAAACAAGGAGGCTGGGAAACTAGGGCTCTTATCAGTTCTTCGAAGGAGCTGCCCTAACACAGCACATCTGGTACTATGCCAGGAATGCAGCTTCTCGCTTATCTCACTTTTTCCCAGCGCTTGTGAGACATGCTGCTGCTTCTCAGTGTTTTCCACTCAGGAATTACCCAAAAACCTCTGTTAGCCTGACTTTGGTCAGGTTGGCATACCTGGTTTTGTCTGCAAGATCTTTATTCAGGCCTAACACTAGGGATAGGGGCTCCACGAGTACGGTTCCTGGAGCTAGGACTGGGGGCCCAAGGGGTATGCCCCCTGGAGCTAGGGATAGGGGTCACAAAAGTAGGGCCTTTGGAGCTAGGGTTAGGGGCCCAACGGGTGGGGTCCCTGAAGCTAGGGATAGGAGATCCATGGGTAGGGCCCCTGGAACTAGGGTTAAGGGCCCCAGGGATGGGGCCCCTGAAGCTAGGGTAAAGGGTCCCGGGGGTGGGGCGCCTGGAGATAGGTTTAGGGGCCCGACGGGTATAGCCCCTGCAGCTAGGGTTAGGGGCCCCAATGGTAGGGCCCCTGGAGCTAGGTTTGGGGTTCCCACGGGTAAGGACTCTGTAGCTAGGGTTAGATCCCCATGGGTTGGGCCCCTGGAGCTACGGTTAGAAGCCATAGGGATGGAGCCCTTGGAGCTAGGGTTAGGGGTACTGGGGGTCAGGCCCCTGGAGCTAGGGTTAGGGGCCCACGCATATGGCATCTGGAGCTAGGGTTAGGGGACACAGGGGTAAGGCCCCTATAGCTAGGGTTAGTGGTCGCATGGGTAGGGCCTCTGGAGCTAGGGTTAGGGGCCCCACAGGAAGGGACCCTAGAGTTTGGGTTAGGGGCCCCAGGGCTGGGGCTCATGGTGCTAGGGTTAGGGGTCCTAGGGGTGGGCCCTGGACCTAGGGATAGGGGTATCATAACCTTAGTCCCAGATTTGGACCTTAGCGTCCAAAATATGGGGGTTAGCATGAAAACCTCCAAGCTTAGTTACAAGCTTGGACCTGGTACTTGCTGCCACCACCCAAAAAATTAGAGTGTTTTGGGGCACTCTGGTCCCCCTGAAAAACCTTCCCTGGGGACCCCAAGACCCAAATCCCTTGAGTCTCACAACAAAGGGAAATAATCCTTTTTCCCTTCCCCCCTCCAGGTGCTCCTGGAGAGATACACAGACACAAGCTCTGTGAAACTACAGAGAGTAACTCCCCCTCTCTGTTTCCAGTCCTGGAAACAAAAAGTACTTTCCTATTCCCCCAGAGGGAATGCAAAATCAGGCTAGCAATCCAACACACAGATCTCCCCTTGATTTCTTCCTGCCACCAATTCCCTGGTGAGTACAGACTCAATTTCCCTGAAGTAAAGAAAAACTCCAACAGGTCTTAAAAGAAAGCTTTAAGTAAAAAGAAAGAAAAATACAAATGGTCTCTCTGTATTAAGATGATACAATACAGGGTCAATTGCTTAAAAGAATATTGAATAAACAGCCTTATTCAAAAAGAATACAAATCAAAGCACTCCAGCACTTATATTCATGCAAATACCAAAGAAAAGAAACCATATAACTTACTATCTGATCTCTTTGTCCTTACACTTAGAAACAGAAGATTAGAAAACAGAACTACTTCTCCAAAGCTCAGAGAAAGCAGGCAGGCAGACAAAAGACTCAGACACAACTTCCCTCCACCCAGAGTTGAAAAAATCCGGTTTCCTGATTGGTCCTCTGGTCAGGTGCTTCAGGTGAAAGAGACATTAACCCTTAGCTATCTGTTTATGACAAGGGGTCCTAGTGCTGGTGTGCCTGGAGCTACGGTTAGGGGCCCCAGGGGTAGAGCCCATTGACCTAGTGTTAGGGGTCCCACGGGTTGGGACACTGGAGCTAGGGACAGGGACCTCATGGGTAGGGCCCCTGGAAATTGGGTTAGTGGTTCCATGCGTAGAGCCCTTGTAGCTAGAGTTAGCGGGCGCATGGCTAAGGCCCTTGTAGATAGGATTTGGGGCCCCAGGGACTTGGCCCTTGAGCTAGGGTTAGTGTTCGCGTGGGTGGGGCCCCTGGAGCTAGTGTTTGGGTTTCCAGGGGGGTGGGGTCTATGGAGCTAGGGCTAAGGACCCCATGGGTAGGGCCTCTTTAGCTAAGGTAAGGGCCTTACGGGCAGGGTGCCTGGAGCAAGCGTTAGGGGGCCCACGGGTAGGGCCCTTGGAATTAGGGTTAGGAGCCCCAGGTATGGGGCCCCTGGAGCTAGGGTTAGGGGATGCAGGGGTGGGGTCCCTGGAGCTTGGGTTAGGGGCCCCACGGAGAGGGCCCCTGTAGATAGGGGTAGTGGCGCAAGGGGTAGGGCCCCTGGATCTTTGGTAACGGACCCAAGGGGTAGGGCTCCAGAAGCTAAGGTTAGGGGTCCCATAGGCATGGCCATTGGAACTAGGATTATGATTCCCACATGTAGGGCCCCTGGAGCTAGGGTTAGGGTTCCCAGGGGTGGGGCCTCTGGACCTAGTGTTAGGGGCACCACGAGGACGGCCCCTGGAGCTAGGGTAAGGTCCCACGGGTAGAGCCCTTGGAGCTAGGGTTAGGGGAAGCACGGGTAGGGCCCCTGGAGCTAGCTGTAGAAGCCCCACGAGAAGGGCCCCTAGAGCTGGGTTAGGGAAACCAGGGATGGGGCCCCTGGAGGTAGGGTTAGGGCCCCAAGGGTTAGAGCCCCTGGAGTTTCCATTAGGGGTCCCATGGGTAGGATCCCTGGAGCTAGGGTTAGAAGCCCTAGGAGTAGATCCTCTGGAGCTGGGGATATGAGCCTCAGTGGTAGGGCCCCTGGAGCTAGGGTTAGGGGTCTCACGGGTAAGGCCTCTGGAACTAGGGTTAGGGGACCACAGGTAGGGGCCCTGCAGTTAGGGTTAGGGGTCCCACTGGTAGGGCCCCTGAAGCGAGGGTTAGGGGCCCCACGGGTTGGGCCCCTGGAGCTAGAGTTAGGGGCCCCAGGGAAGGAGTCCCTGGAGCTAGGGTTAGGGGCCCCAGTGGTAGGGCCCCCGGAGCAATTGTTAGAGACCTTACGGTTAGGACCCCTGGAGCTAGGGTTAGGGGCCTCACAGGTAGGGTCTAAGGAGTTAGGGTTAGCAGCCCAATGGGTAGGGCCCCGGTAGCTAGGGTTAGGGGCCCCAGGGGTAGAGCCCTATAGCTGGGTTGAGAGGTTTATTTCAAATAGACATACATCTTTTAAGATCTGCTTCAGAAATGCTAATGTTGATATAAGCAAAAGTCTTCATAGTGTTCCCCTGGTCATCTTTCCTGATAACAATTTCCGCATCTGTAACATTTCCAAACTTGCTGAATCTTTCCTGCAGTTCAGCCTCAGATACTGTATGGCCAAGTCCTCCAACATATAAACGTTTTAAAACTTGTTTTTTCTCCATAATAAAAAGTCAGACTGTTTCATTTAGGATGTATGTTTTATCCTTCGCACATGTCCAGCCAGGAAAGGGTAGGGCCCCTGGAGCTAGGGTTAGGATCCCAATGGGTAGGGCCCCTGGAGCTATAGTTTGGGGCCCTACGAGCAGGGTCCCTAAAGCTAGGGTTAGGGGCCCCAGGGATGGGGCACCTGGAGCTAAGTTTAGGGGCACCATGAGTATGACCCCTGCAGCTAGGGTTAGGGCCCTAAGCGGTAGGACCCCTGGAGTTTGGGTTAGGGGTCCCACGTGAAGGGCCTCTGGAGATAGCGTTAGTGGCCTGACTGGTAGGGCCCCTGCAGCTAAGGATAGGGGCCCCAGGTTGAAGGGCCCCTGCACTTAGGGATAGGGGCCCTACGGGTAAGGCCCCTGGAGTTAGGGTTAGGGGCCGCACAGTTAGGGCCTCTGGAGCTATGGTTAGGGGCTTCACGTGTAAGGCCCCTGGAGCTAGGTTTACGGGCCCCATGGGTAGGGCCCCTGGAGCTAGGGTTAGTGGCCCCAGGTATGGGGCACTTGGAGTTACTGTTAGGGGCTCCACGAATGGGACCCCTGGATTTAGGATTAGGGACCCCATGGGTATGGCCCCTGGAGCTAGCGTTAGGGGCCCCAGGGTTAGTGCACCTGGAGCTAGTGTTAGGGGCCCCACGTGTAAGGCCTCTGGAGCTATGGTTTGGGACCCCTTGGGCAGTGTCCTTATAGCTAGGGTTAGGTGCCCCAGGGATGTGGCCCATGGAGCAAAGGTTAGGGGTCCCAGGGGTGGGGCCCCTGGAGCTAGGGTTAGAGATCTCACGCTTAAGGCCTCTGGAGCTAGGATTAGGGGCCCACTCGTAGGGCCCCTGAAACAAGGGCTATGGGCCCCACGGGTTGGGCACCTGGAGCTATTGTTCGGGGCCCCAGGGATGGAGCCTCTGGAGCTCGGGTTAGGGGCCCATGGGTATGGCAACTGGAGCTAGAGTAAGGGGCACAGGGGTAGGGCCCCAGGAGCCAGGGTTAGGGGCCCCACGGGTAGGGACCCTGGTGGAGTAGGGACTATCTGTGTGGGAGATGGGAGAGCAGGGAGTGACGTAAGGTGAGGGACAGGACCTATGCCTGTAACTCCAGCTAGGCAGCGGGGAGGGGTCAGCTCCTTTGCCTGGGAAGCTGGACACAGGAAGGGGCCGGCTGGAGGGAGTTAGTTCAGTTTTGGTTTGGAGCTGGGTTATTGGAATTCAGGGATTCTCAAACTGGGAACTAAGCTTTCTGAACCCCCAGAAGGACTCGATCGAGAGGTCCTGGTTGTGCCCAAAAGCTCTGCTGTATCCTTCGTTCCTGTTGGCCAAAAAAAACCTTTTGTTTTACTGGCCGGCTGAGTCACTATGTGTCCCAGGAAGAGGGGTGCAGGACCGGATTCCCCCACACTCCGTGACATAAATATCTGTGGCCCCCACTAACCCCCTAAGCCCCTCTGGGACCCCTGCAGCCTGGACGTAGGTACCTGTGCCCCCCACGTACCCCCTAAGCCTCCCAGGGACCCCTTCAGCCTGCATGTAGGTGGAACCCTTCTGCCAGGCTGAATTGATAGCAGCAAGGACTGGGTTCAATACATAGGGGTCCCTTCCCTACTACGTAATGCAAACCAGCTCGAGCCCCCACCCAGTGACATGGGAAAATTTTACATACGCACCCCTAGGTGCCTCAAAGAGGCGATACTTCCCCTCTCACAAGCACAGAGTCTGGGTGTAGCAGAAAATGTTTAATAACGTGAGATAAACAACATAGCATTAAATTGGGAAAACACCTCAATTAGGCCGTGTCCTTTTCCCTGGGCTCTTGAGTCTAGCAATCCCCAAATCACCCCAAGACTCCAAAGTCCAATACCTCAAATGTTTCAAGAGTCCAGCAACCCCAAAATCACCCACAGTTGCGCAACCCCAGAGTTCAAGAGTCTATCTGCAAGGTTTTTCCCCCTGCCAGCCTGGGTAGAAAGGAGCACTTTACGTGGTCCACTGCTGACTGCCCTGCCTCTCTGTGGGATTCTGCTTTCTCCTTCCCCATGGACTGCTCAGCTCGGTCCACCAGCTACTCTGTTCTGCCAGCTGATCCGTGATCTGCTCCAGGTCTTCTAAAAAACTACTCAACTCACCTCACTCTGCAGGCTATTCCAACCATCCCACAAACTGCTTCTCTCTGTCAGCTGTTCCGCTCCACTATATAATTTCAGACTTCCTTACTGGCTAACAAAGCTCTTTATTAATTTTAGCTCAAGAACCCAGAACTTCACTTGTTAAAAGAATCAAATTCCAGCTTTACCTTTTAACTACTAAAAAAGAAAAAAGAACAATTCATGTTTTTGGTTCACCCAAGGAGCTCACTCCCTTGTCTAGCGAGTGCCACTAAAGTGATGGTGAGAATCCCTGTCTCAAAGCAGTTTCACAGTTCCTCATCCACACAATCAGGGTGACAACACTCCATATCTCATGCCCCAACAACAAATAAACCGGGGATACCACAGCTGCCAAAGCAGCCATCCCAGGCTGTCGTTGCCGTGTCAGGAGGGGTGGGTGTGCCTAGGCAAACACGATCAGCCCCTGAAATTCTTTTCTACACTCTCCATAATTCACCACCAGATGTCAAGGTAGAGATCATCCTGCTTCTGCTTACATAGGTATCTGTGCTCCCCACAACCCCCTAATCCCACCGGGCCCCATCTAGCCTGGATAAAGGTATCTGTGCTCCCCACAAACCTCTAAGCCCCCCAGGGAACCCGCAAGCCCAGATGTAGGCATCTGTACGCCCCACAAACCCCCTAATACCCACAGGACCCCTCCAGCCTGTAGGTAGGTATCTGTGACCCCCAGAGCCACACAAAGACCCTCAGGACCCCTACAGCATGGATGTTTGTATCTGTGACCCCCACAAAGCGCCTAAGCTACCCAGGGACCCCTACAATCAGGATGTAGGTATCTGTTCCCCCCAAAACACCTAATCCTCCCCGAGACCCCTCCAGCCTAGACATAGGTATCTCAGACCCCACAACCCTCCTAAGACCCCCGAAACCCCTCCAGCCTAGACGCAGGTATCTGTGCCCCTCACAAACCCCCTAGGCCACGATGGGACCCCTCCAGCGTCGACATAGTTATCTGAGCTCCTCCCACCCCCCCTAAGGCCCCCAGGACCCCTCTTGCCTGGATGAGAGGTATCTGTGCCCCCCACAAACCCCTAAGCCCCACCAACATCCCTATAGCATGGAAGTAGGTATCTGTGCACCCTCACAAACCCACTAATCCTCCCAGCGACCCTAAAGCATGGACATAGGTATCTGTACCCCAAAATGCCCCAAAGCAACCCTGGAACCCCTACAGCCTCGAAATAGGTATCTGTGCCCCCCCACAACTCTCAAATACCCCCACAACCCGTCCAGCCTGGAAGTAGATATTTGTGACCTCCAGGAACCCCCTAAGCCCTCACCAGTGCTTCTCCAGCCTGGACATAGGTATCTCTGCCTCCCACAAGCCCCCTAAGACCCATAGGTCCCCCACCAGCCTGGTTGTAGCTATGTGTATGCCACACAAACCCCTAAGCTCCCCAGGGCCCCCTCCAACCAGGACATAGGTATCTGCACAACCACAACTCTTTAAGTCCCCCAGGGATCCCTCCAGACCATGCATAGGTTTCTGTGCCCCTCACCAACTCCCTAAACCCCCAGGGACCACTACAGCTTGGACATATGTGTCTGTGCTCACCACAACCCCCTAAGCCATCCAGGGACCTCTCCAGCCCGGATGTAGATATTTGTGTCTCCTATGAAGTCCCTAATCCCCACCGGAATCCCTCCAGCCTAGACGTAGCTATCTGTGCCTCTCACTAACCCTAAGCCCCAGCAGGGATCTCTACAGCCTCTACGTAGGTGTGATGATCTGTGCATTACCCTGCGTGGCCACACAGTGTCACTGTTGCTCCATGTGGGAAATGTTCTGGGCATTAACCTGCATGGCCACACGGTGTCACTGTTGCTCCATGAGGGAAATGCTCTGGGCATTACTGTGATGGAGTAGGGACTGTCTGTGTGGGGGATGAGAGAGCAGGGGGTGACTTTAGGACCGGACACGTGCTCAGCCTGTAACGTGAGCTAGGCAGGGGGGAGGGGGTCAGCACCTTTGCCAGGGAAGCTGGACACAGGAAGGGGCCGGTTGGAGGGAGTTAGTTCAGTTTCGGTTTTGGTCTAGGTGGTTGGAATTCAAGGAATCCGAAACTGGGAGTTAAGTTTCCTGAACCTCCAGAAGGACTCGATTGAGGGGTCTTGCTTGTGCCTCCAAACTCTGCTGTATCCTTCACTCCTGCTGTCCAATAAACCTTCTGTTTTACTGGCTGGCTGAGAGTCATCTTGTGTCCCAGGAAGAGAGGTGCAGGACTGGACTCCCCCACACACCGTGACAGACCCTCAGCCCTTCCGGGACCCCTGTAGACTGGACGTAGGTATCTGTGCCCCGCGAACAAACACCTAAGACCCCTGTAGACCCCTCCATCCTGATCTTAGGTATCTGTGCCCCCTCACAAGCCCCCTAAGCCCCCCAGGGACCTTTACAGCCAGAACATTGTTATCTGTGCCCCATATAGACTCCATAAGCCCCCCAGGACACTCCAATGTGCACGTAGGTATATGTGCCCCTCAGAAACCCCCTAATCGCCCAGGAAACCCTACAGCCTGGATGTAGGTATTTGTACCCCCACAACACCCCTATCCCCTCGCCGGGACATCTACAATCTGGATGTAGATATCTGTGCCCCTCACAAAGCCTCTAATCGCCTCTGGGACCGATACAGCCTGGACATACGTATCTGTGCCCACTCGAACCCCTAAGACCCCTGGTACCCCTACAGCCGGGACACAGGTATCCTGGGCCCCAAAAAATCCCCTAAGACTCCCAGGATGCCTCCAGCCTGGACGTAGGTATCTATGCCCCCCATGAACCCCCTAAACCCCACTGGGACCCCTAGATCCTGGAGATTGGTATCTGTGTCCCCCCAAAAACTCTCTAAGCCTCCCAGGGACCCCTACGGCCTGGACGTAGTTATCTGTGCACCTCAAGGCCCCTAAGATCCCTCGGACCCCTACAGCCTGGATGTAGGTGTGACGGTGCTCCCTGTGGGAGCCAGCTGAGGTCACTTAATCAGGGTGAACTGCAAACAAAACAGGGCAGACAAATCCCAAATGCTGGTGGTGATTTCAATACTTCGATTTACCAAGCCAGCACAAAGCAGCTTCTGTAGTACCTCACTGGTTACTTAGAAGTTTAAGCCACGCAGTTCCCTTAAAGTACCCAGCCTCAGGCCTCCGTCCAGACACACCTGTCAGATATGATGATGATTCCTGAAAATCTGACTTCATCATATAAAAGAAAAGATTCTTCCAATCCCAAAGGATCAGCCACATACTCAGGATCTATTACAACTTTGATCTTACCTAAAATACATGCTATAGCCAATTCTTATTAAGTAAGCTAAAATGTATTAGAAAAGAAAAGAGAGAGAATGTTGGTTAAAAGATTAATAGACATATAGACTTGAATTCAATTCTTGAGATTCAGATACATAGTAGAGGTGAGCTTGTAGTAGCCAAAAGTCCTTTTTGAAATAGTCCATAGGTTATAGTCCAATTTCCATATTCAGGGTGGCTCCAGTCAGTGACTGGGGATCACAATCCTTGTGGCTTAAGGTTTCCCCGTCTTGAAACCCAAAGCACATATGAGATGAAGAAGGATTGTGTCCCAGGCTTCTTATACATTTCCAGCAGCCTTTCCGCCTGAGAAAACAATAGGCTTAGCTCTCCTTCCAAACATCCTGGCAATTAGTACAGGGTAATTTATTCATTAAACAGTTCAAATAGAGGTTACCACAACCTTCAAAGAGACACATAGACAATAATACTATTTCACTCAAGAACCATCATAAATGTTAATATTCCTTTTTTCTCTTTGAATTAAAATTATAGCAACAGACAAGACTTGTTTGCTTACATCACAAGACCTGAGCAAAAATCTCCCCTTCTACTTCTAACAATGCAGACTTTCATTTCAAAGCTCTGTTCATTTACATATCTAGCTAAGCAGTTCTTAAGGTTCACCCATGGGTCAGGTCAGTCGGTGAGGTGAGTTAATTAACTCTTTCTGGCCCTGTCACCTTTCAATGAGATATTAGATTATACTTATAATGTCACAGTGGTGGTGAGTCGACTGCTGCAGCTCCCCGTAGACTCTGCCTGCATCTCTCACCAAGCTGGAGTACAGCAGTCAAGGGGAGAGCACTCGATGTGTTGCATCTACACTAGACGCGATATATCGATCCCGCTGGATCGATCGCTGCCCACCGATTCGGCAGGTGGTATAGACATATCCCGAGTATCTGGTGATCAGAGCTGGACCCCGGAGGGGGACACATTGAAGGAACTCAGGGGTTAAGGTGCCTCTATTGTCAACTGTCAGGGCTGCTGTGGCTCAGAGGAGGGTGCTTTACTACCTGGCAGGCTTAGGTGCCGCAAACCTGGGAGGCAGGAGAAGTGAAGTGGTCACGGTGTGCTTGGGGTGCTCGTGCTCCGAGCAGGGGTGAGCTGGGGCGCGGGGGGGTGCTGCAGGGCAGAGCGGGGGAGTTGCCACAAGAGGGGCGCCTCAGGGTGGAGGTGGGAGCTGCCACGGGTGGGGCGCCTTAGGGCGGGGGTGCGGGGGAGGAGGGCGCAAGGTGGAAGTTTCGCCTACGGCATGAAACATCCTTGCACGGGCCCTGCCCCATGCCCTGCCTGCAGCCAGCCCTGCACCCCCTGCCCTGCCCTGCCCGCAGCCATCCTCTGTCTCCATCCAGCCCTGCACCTTCTGCCCTGCCCGCACCAGCCGCATCCTCCCTGCCCTGCCTGCAGCCAGCCCCACAGCCAGCCCCTGACACACCCCTGCCCTGTCTCCAGCCAACTCCTGCCGCTCCCCCTTGTGGCCCTGCCCAAAGCCAGCCAGCCCCCACACACACCCAGCCTGCACCAGCCCTGCACCCCCTGTCTGCAGCCAGTCCCGCACCCGCTACCCTGTCTCCAGCCAACTCCTGATGCATCCCCCAGCCTGAAGCCAGCCAGCCCCGCATCCCTTGCCCTGCCTGCAGCCAGACCCTACCTCCAGCCAACTCCATGTCCACTGGTGCCCTGCAGTTCCCAGGGCAGTAACCATGCACATCTGCTTCAATGAAGGGGGCAGGCAGCTGGGACCCACACATGTGCACACTCTTGGGTGACCAGACAGCAAATGTGAAAAATCGGGACTGGGCTGGGGGTAATAGAATCCTAGATAAGAAAAAGACTCCAAAATTTGGACTGTCCCTACAAAAGCAGGACATCAGGACACCTTAGCACACCCCCAGGACTCCTGAGTTCCATTGCTGGGTTTCCTATTGGTTCCACTGCTGGTTGTTTTCCTTTTCCTGGGGGGACTTTCGGCAAGTTGCTCCACACTCTAGGGCTCTGTCCCCAGCAGTCAAATGGGGATTTCATACTTTCCCGCTATTGGAAAGTGCTGGGAGAATCCCCCAGCAAAAGCTGCTCTGACAGTGCTAAGCAGCATCTGACCATTCAAGGTCAGAGCTCGGTACCTGGGAGGAGTGTTTGGCTCTGGGGTTTCACTTCAGCCCAGTCTAGAGAGAGGGGCCCAAACATGGAGTTTGGCTCAAGAAGACCAAGTGTCCAATTTGTTAAGGGCGTTTTGAATTCCAACCCTGTGCTCCTAAGTGCTTGGTGTCAGTTGCAAATTTTAGAAGCATGCTCTCCACTGCATTTTCCAAATCATTCATGAAAATATTGAATAGTATCGGACCGCGGACTGATCCCTGTCGGACCCACTAGGTACACCCTCTCCATTGGACAGCCAAACATGGAGAAGGGCTCCTGGAGTCTGGGCTTTCAACCAGCTCTGCACCAACATTGCACTGATTACAGCTGGACTGCTTTTCCCTCGTTTGCTTGTGAGAATGTGCTACGGGATTGTGTGAAAAGCCTTAGCAACCCCAAGCTAGATCCCATCTACTGTTTACCCAACTCCACCAGGCCCAAAACCCTGCCAAAGAAGGAAAGAGGATTGGTTTGGAATGATTTGTTCTTGACAAATCCAGGCTCACTAGTCCTAAGAACCAAACTATTCTGTAGGTGCTGCTGACAAACTGAGTGCTTAAGAATGTATTGCAGGCTCTCTCCAGCTATGGCAGTGAGGCTAGCTAGTCTGTAAGTCTCAGGGGTCTCTTTGTTCCCCTTTTAGAGAAAGGTCCTGTCTTGTTCATGGATGGGAAGATGTTCTTTTTCAGAGATCTCAGACGAGAACTGGGGCACAGCACCTGGTTTGTCAAGGCCACAAAAAAGGAGGCAGGAACCTCTTCTCTCCTGCTGGCAAAGAACCCCAGGTACCTGAAAGACAGGGACTCACATCCCTGAATGGGCTTTTAAAAAGGCACTGGTTAAAGATTGGCCCCGACCATTTCTTGTTTCCACAGACTAGACATTTTAGCAAACTTTAGAATTCCTTGGTGCTAAACACTGTGAAACTCCCCTTTCTCCTTCACAGAGGGCTTTAACGCCCCTTATCTCACTCAGGCTCACAACTGCCCGGAGTTTGAGAACTGTCCCTGTTCCCATTGGACTGATGGGAGGAGCCTGAGGTGCAGAGAAGGGAAGTGACCTACCCAAGCGCCTACACAGTAAGGTGGTGGCAGAGCCAGAAAGACAAGCCACCAGTCCTGACTCCTGTTCTAACAGACAATAACCCCCCCAGAGGCAGGGATAGAGCTCAGGAATCGAGATGGTGGGGAAATTTCATTGAATCCATTTCTGTCAGAAAATCCCATTCAGGCTAATCCGGTTTGTTTCTCAAAATCATAACAAGTGGGATGAAAGTTCTTGGCAAAAATATTGTATTGCAAAACAAAAGCATCTCCTGTTTGTCAGAGTGTGTTAAATTGTCTCCTCGCACACAAAGAAGAGACACTTAGATCTCAAACATTAGATAAGGTGCTTCAGTCTGAGCTAAGTCGTTGCTGCTCTTAACAATTTCAAAATAAAAAAAATGCAAATAAAATAGACTATTTCAGCTGTTCTATTACGTGTTAATCTGCTCTGAGTAAACGTGATACGACACCTCATGTTATGCCCTACTCCTAGTGACACTCTCCAATGGATCCCCATCCTCCACCCACCGTCAGGTAGGTAAGAGCGGATCATTATTATTTCTACTTGAAAGAGGGAGAAGCTAAGGCTGAGAAAGGAGAATTGACCTGTTTTAGGTCAGACAGCCAGTCAGAGGCAGAGTTGGGAATAGGACCCAAGAGCCCTGATTTTCAAACTACCCATTGGATCTTGAATTTCAGACACTGAATGACCTGAATAAAGTGCTCTCAGATGAGCTCCAGACCAACAACAGTGACAGTAACTATTCAGCAAGTATTTGAGGAGAACTGCAATGTTAGAGAGAATCATGAACTGCTCAGAGACAACTAATGCAGAGAAGCGGCAAAATTCATCAAACATAGAACTGGTTTTGACTTATAAAGAGAAAAACAAGGACCTGAGTCTCCTCCCTGTCAATAATCCCCGGCTCAGCCAATCAGGGTAGAGACTGAGGATGGGAGGCTGAGGGATCTCACCAGAGAGCCCAAAGAATGGCCTAGGTCACCAGTGGGGATCACTGCCCGAGCAATAGTTCAGCCTCACATTTTTGGGTAGACCTCCCACAGTGAGAACTGCAGAGTACTGCCCTGCAAAAAACTAAAAAAACCACACACACACTCTCTCTCTCCCCCTCCCTCCTGGTGTTGGGAGGGGAACAGGTAAAAGGACAAAGGAAGCAAGAGAAGAGAAAGGAGGGAGGGAGCGATGGAGGAAGAGGTGAAACAAAAAGGACAAACCCTAATGTCCCCAGTGATTCTAAGGGACAAAATCCCAGGTGCAGAATAAAATTCTGCCTCCTTAAGCTCGTGTTTTCCATGCCTCGAATTCACCTGTCACCAGATGGATCAGACTGAACAGCTTTCAAACCTCCAGGAGGCTCTTACCTTCTAAACAGGGACGGCTGTTTTCTAGTAAAATCACTAAAAGGGAAGGAGAAACCTTGAAAGAGGTTCCTCCTGGTGCTCACGTCCGTGAACCCGAATACTCTCTCAGTCCTCAAAGAGAGACCTGGAGAAGGAGACTTGCTGAAGCAAAGCCACAGGGGTCTCTGAGGTTTCCCTGGCCCCTCACCCCTGTCCTGCCTTGCTGATGTCAGCATCTCTCTGTGAGGTCACCACCTCCCCACCACCTTGGACCAATAATTCTTAGGTCCTGCAAAAGGCCTTTGTGATGTCACTGCCACATCCCTCCTTTGCTGTGCCAATGTCCTGCCCCTGGCCTGGACCTTTGGAGGTTTGAGCTACTCCCTGTGGATCACCCCACTCAAGGAGCGTTCATTCTAGTCAGCAAGCCGGCTAGACAGGAAAACATCAGACGCTGCTCCCAATGCTACACTCAGTTTTTCAGAAATTAGTCGACTTTCTGGCCAGAAGAGACCATTAGAGCATCTAATCTGACCCCCTGCATGTCACAGGCCTCCTGTATGACATAAGAGCTACTTTGGGGGCAAACACATTCAAGAAAGGCATCTAGTCTTCATTAAATGACATCAGGAGATGGCGAATCCACCCCTTTCCTTGGTAGCTTGTTCCTGTTTTGAATCATCCTCGCTGTTGACTATTTGTGCCTTAGTTGTAATAGGAATTTGTCTCTTTTCACCTTCCAATCATTGGGTCTTGTTAGGCCTTTCTCTGCTAGATTCAAGAGCCCTTTAATAACCAATCTTTTCTCTCCATTAAGGCACTTCAACACTTCAGCGAAGTCACCTTTCAATCTTCTTTTCATAAGCTAAACAGGTTGAGCTCTTTCAATAGCTCACTAGAAGGTATTTTTCTCCAGCCCTCAGAACATTTGGTAGCTCTTTGCTGCCCTAGCTCCAATTTCACAACATCTTTTTCAAATGAGGACACCAAAACTGAAAGCTATTCCAATATCAGTCTCACTGATGCCATGTCACCTCCTGTGACGTTATTGACATAATCTGTAACTGTATAGATCACCGTTGCCACCACTGTTCTATATTTGCAGTCAATATTGTAGAAAGGTTGTTTTGTAAGGGGTCTATGGAGACGTTCTGATTGGCTAATTATAATGATGGTATCTCTAGATGTGTATCATTTATGTAGTTGATGTTATGAATATTGGCTCTATGCTGCCCATATTTCAAACTTGTGCCATAATGGGGGACAAAACAGCTACCTTGTTAGAAGTGGCTTTGCCAATAGATGGAACCTGGGATTTAAACTCCCAATGATCACACTGTGTTTGGGATCCATTTGAATTCCTCTCCCAGGTCTTTGACACTTTCTTCTCCACTCATAGCGACTCTGATAGAGGATTAAAGAAGTCAAAGCATCATCTCCAAGCACAGACAACGGAGAATGCTTCATCACATGACACTTTGAGAAGTGGATGGATAGAACGTGATGAAGATAAACTCTGCCTGGCTCAGACAAAAGATAACAGTTGTGCAGTGATGAGGAAGGAGGGAACCTCTGAGTCACCCGTCCACGGTCGTGTCTTCACAGTGCTCCCAAGCTGGAGAGTGAAGAACCCCCTCGGTCCCATCGTGAGACTGAGGAACAGGAGGCCTGTCACCCCCATTCCTGCCGTCCTGCATTCCTGGTGTCCAGCATCCCAGAGGGCCTCCGTGCCAGCAACGAAACCCAACCGTCGTCTGGACTCCCCAGTGCTCCTCCTCAACGGTTCTAAATCAGCGGGAGAGTGGAAGGTCCTGGGCGTCACGCCGGCACCTGGGATCCACTGCACCTGAACAGTGGGGAAAGGTTTCTGTGTTGGGGCATTGTTTAGTGTTTTCTAGTTTCCAAGGGAGGGTTTATGGGCCTGAGCGTTAAGCTCCCAAACCCAGTCACTGTTTCATTGTATTCATTAAGTTTGCATTTTCCCCTGTTCCCCCAGCTTTCTGTACCTTTACCCTGACTACACTTACCTTTGTTTGTGCCAAACCACCTTGTCTCCTCTTTATTTTATTTACACCTCAGAAGGAGGGAGGCAAAATCCACTGGTGATAGAGACAGGAGGGAGTCGAGTTTGTATCTCCTGAGAAAAGAGGCTTTTTCCTTTCCTATTTCTCCCCTACCATTTCTAATATTTTCCTTTGAAGCGTTGCCTTATTCAGCTTGAGGAAACATTAGCTTTTAAGATAAAAACTACGAAATACAGAACTAGAGACATTTTTTAGAAATCTGGGATTTAGACATTTTATTTAAAGCCGGGGCGGGGGTGTTGGAGTTTCTGAGAAGGTTTTTGTTTGCAAGAAGCAACATTGTTGTGTCTGTTATTGTACCAAGTGGGGAGATGGTTGTCTATAAAGGAAGAGTCAAGACTAAATGCATTGAGTGAAGATGGGATTCGAACCCATGCATGCAGAGCACAATGGATTAACAGTCCATCACCTTAACCACTGGGCCACCTCATCTGAGCATAAGCAAGGACTGAATGAGCTCCCCTCTCACATCTAGTGAGGAGCTGGGGTAAGACTTCAGGAACAGACCGTGTTTGCATAGACACACCTACTCTGCCTAGCTATGCAGCATGATGGGGCTGCTTCCACAAAATGACCAGTTTGGGATGGTCTTGGGTTACAAATCACTTTAGGATTGAGTGGAATAAAATATTATTCTCCTTCCTGTATGAGTGAAGGGCAGCAGAACAGACCTAGTCCATCCTGATGGAGGGGTAGATGGGTGAGGAATAGCTTTTATTGGACTGCAGAGAAGGATTGAGGACATCACGCTAAAACAGTGGTCCCCAAATATTTCACATTGTGCCCTCTTAGCCATGGCTGTGGCCCCTCGGAAGCCACGGTCGAGAAGTAGGGCTGGGAGTGGGGCTGTTGCTTGCTGGGGAGAGGGATGCGGACAGGGGCAAGGGGGTCATCGCTGGGCTGGGAGCTAGAGGCCCAGACTGAGGGTGGGGTTGGGGAAGAGCTGGGACAGAGTGGGGCTGAGTGGTGCTTCCTCCCTGCCCTCCATGGGGGCTGACTCAGGCCCTGAGGTGCCCCCATGAATGTTCCTTTGTGTCTCCCTAGGAGTCATACCCCACATTATGGGGACCACTGAACCCTACTCGCTAAGCAGGGGCTAGTGAAGCCAAAGCCCAGGGAAAGGGAGAACAAGTGTGGGGGCCCCAGCACCAGAACCATGCACCCCCTTCTGTCTGTGGCTCTGCCCCATTCCACCCATAGCCCCATCCACTATCACCTCTGTTCCACCCCTTCCCCCACCAGCCCCACCCTGTCACTCCTTTACCCCTGCCCCGCTGCAGCCCTGAGACCAGAGAAGCTCCGTACCCCTGCTGCAGCCCCTGGGCCGTAGCAGGGAGTGGGAGCTCCTCCAGCCCTGGGGCTGACATAGGGGAGACTTTTGCAGGGTGGCCTAATTTGGCCGGGGTCCCAGTCATGGGCCCCACTGTCCCCTTGGTGATGCAAGGTTTGGGGAGACTGAGCCCCCCCGACCTCCATTACGTGCCGCCTAGGCTACCGCTACTCAGTGTGGGGCCAGTCTCCCTGTGTTTTCTGCTGCTTGTGCTGGGGAGCCTGGCCGGCACTAGGGGTGGGGCCCCCAGCAGCCACCCAAGGCTCCAGGGGGTCAAAGGGCACCGTGTGGCAGTGCAAAGGTGCTCACTGCTCTCCCCTGCCCCAATGCTCCTCCATGGGCCCATAGAGGGTTGGGGGGAGTGAGGAGCAACACTATGTGCTCCATGCGTCCTGGTCACTTTCCCCACCTGGGCTGTGATGTGAGGGGAGCATCAGAAGCTGCTGCTCTCTGTCCTCCCCTTATGCAGCCCAGTTGAGGAAAGTGACCTGGATGCAGGGAGCTCGGATGACGTCACTTCTCATCTCCCCACCCCCACAGCCCCTAGGGGTACCCGGAGGAGCATCATCCTAGGGAGGAGCAATGCTAGCTGCTCCATGCACACAGATCACTGTCCGCACGTGGGTGCAGGAGGAGGCGCAGGGGTTGGGGACAAAAGAGCGGGGGAAGGGGTTGGGGTGAAGGGGGTGCAGGAGAGCGGCAGTTTCTGGTGGCACAGGAGGGGGTTCAGGGGTTAGGGGTGAAGCTGGTGCAGGAGAGGGTCAGTGGCTGGTGGCACAGGAGGGGGTGGAGGGATTAGGGTGAAGGGGTGCAGAAGAGGGGCGGGGTTGGGGCGCAGTGGTTAGGGGTGAAGGAGGTGCAGGAGAGGGTCAGTGGCTGGTGGCACAGTAGGGGCTGCAGGGGTTAGGGGTGAAGGGGGTTCAGGCGAGGGGCAGTGGCTGGTGGCACAGGAGGGGGTGCAGGGGTTAGGGGTGAAGGGGGTGCAGGAGAGGGGCAGGGGTTGAGGCGCAGGGGTTAGGGGTGAAGGGGTGCAGGAGAGGGTCAGTGGCTGGTGGCACAGGAGGGGGTGTAGGATTAGGGTGAAGGGGGTGCAGGAGAGGGGCAGTGGCTGGTGGCACAGGAGGGGGTGGAGGGGATAGAGGTGAAGGGGGTGCAGGAGATGGCAGTGGCTGGTGGCACAGGAGGGGGTGCAGGGGTTAGGGATGAAGGGGGTGCAGGAGAGGGGCAGGGGTTGAGACGCAGGGGTTAGGGGTGAAGGGGTGCAGGAGAGGGTCAGTGGCTGGTGGCACAGGAGGGGGTGTAGGATTAGGGTGAAGGGGGTGCAGGAGAGGGGCAGTGGCTGGTGGCACAGGAGGGGGTGCAGGGGTTAGGGGTGAAGGAGGTGCAGGAGAGGGGCAGTGGCTGGTGGCACAGGAGGGGGTGTAGGATTAGGGTGAAGGGGGTGCAGGAGAGGGGCAGTGGCTGGTGGCACAGGAGGGGGTGCAGGGGTTAGGGGCGAAGGGAATTCAGGAGGGGGCAGTGGCTGGTGGCACAGGAAGGGGTGCAGGGGTTAGGGGTCAAGGGGGTTCAGGAGGGGGCAGTGGTTGGTGGCAGAAGAGGGGAGTATGGGAATTAAGGGCAAAGGGGACACAGTGTAGGGGTTAGGGCACAGT
>NW_026114730.1:0-65032 GCF_025201925.1 Gopherus flavomarginatus | reverse complement strand
TCTGAGATGAAGAAGGATCGTGTCCCAGGTTCTTAAACATTTCCAGCAGCATTTCGGCCTGAGAAAACAATAGGCTTAACTCTCCTTCCAAGCATCCTGGCAATTAGTACAGAGTAATTTATTCATTAAACAGTTCAGATACAGATTACCACAACCTTCAAAGAGACAATGACAATAATACTATTTCACTCAAGTATCATCATAAATGTTAATATTCTTTTTTTGCTCTTTGAATTAAAACTATAGCAATAGACAAGACTTGTTTGCCCACATCACAAGACCTGAGCAAACACCTCCCCTTCTACGTCTAACACTGCAGACTTGCATTTCAAAGCTCTGTTCATTTACATATCGTGTTAACCAGTTTTTAAGGTTCACCCACCGGTCAGGTCAGTCAGTGAGGTGAGTTAATTAACTCTTTCTGGCCCTGTCACCTTTCAATGAGATATTAGATTATACTTATAATGTCACAGTCGTGGTGAGTTGACTGCTGCAGCTCCCCGTAGACTCTGCCTGCATCTCTCACCAAGCTGGAGTACAGCAGGCGGGGGGAGAGCACTCAATATATTGCATCTACAGTAGACGCGATATATCGACCCCCGCTGGATCGATCGCTGCCCACCGATTCGGCAGGTGGTATAGACATACCCCGAGTATCTGGTGATCGGAGCTGGACCCCCGAGGGGGACACATTGAAGGAACTCAGGGGTTAAGGTGCCTCTATTTTCAACTGTCAGGGCTGCTGTGGCTCAGAGGAGGGTGCTTGACTGCCTGGCAGGTTTAGGCGCCGCAAGCCTTGGAGGTGGGAGAAGTGAAGCGGCCACGGTGTGCTCGGGGTGCTCGTGCTCGGAGCAGGGGTGAGCTCGGGCGAGGGGGGTGCCACAGGGCAGAGCAGGAGAGTTGCCACAAGAGGGGAGCTTCAGGGTGGAGGGGGGGAGCTGCCACGGGTGGGGCGCCTCAGGGCAGGGGTGCGGGGGGAGGGAGGGTGCAAGGTGGAAGTTTCGCCTAGGGCATGAAACTTCCTTGCACCGGCCCTGCCCCACGCCCTGCCTGCAGCCAGCCCTGCACCCCCTGCCCTGCCCTGCCGGCAGTCAGCCTCTGTCTCCAGCCAGCCCTGCACCTTCTGCTTTGCCTGCACCAACCGCATCCTCCCTGCCCTGTCTCCAGCCAACCCCTGATGCACTCCCCTGCCTGAAGCCAGCCAGCCACGCAGCCCTTGCCCTGCCTGAAGCCAGACCCTACCTCCAGCCAACCCCACATCCACTGGTGCCCTGCACTTCCCAGGGCAGTAACCCTGCACTTCTGCTTCAATGAGGGGGGCAGGGAGCAGCTGGGACCCACACATGTGCACACCCTAGGGTGACCAGACAGCAAGTGTGAAAAATAGGGACGGCGTGGGGGGTAATAGGATCCTAGATAAGAGCCCAAAATTCGGACTGTCCCTATAAAATTGGGACATCTGGTCACCACAGCACACCCCCAGGACTCCTGAGTTCCATTGCTGGGTTTCCTATTGGTTCCTCTGCTGGTTGTTTTCCTTTTCCTGTGGACTTTGGGCAAGTTGCTCCCCACTCTCGGGCTCTGTCCCCAGCAGTCAAATGGGGATTTCATACCTTCCCTCTATTGGAAAGTGCTGGGAGAATCTCCCAGCAAAAGCTGCTCTGACAGTGCTAAGCAGCATCTGACCAATCAAGGTCGGAGCTCACTGCGCAGGAGGAGTGCTTGGCTCTGGGGTTTCACTTCAGCCCAGTGTAGAGAGAGAACCCTAACCATGGAGTTTGGCTCAAGAAGACCAAGTCTCCAATTTGTTAAGGGTGTTTTGAATTTCAATCCTGTGCTCCAAAGTGCTTGTTGTCAGTTGTAAACTTTAGGAGCATGCTCTCCACTCCTTTTTCCAAATCATTCATGAAAATATAGAATAGTACCTGACACCGGACTGATCCCTGCCAGACCCACTAGGTTCACCCTCCCCGTTGGGCAGCTAAACATGGAGTCTTGGCTTTCAACCAGCTCTGCACCCACATTACACTGATTGCAGCTGGACTGCATTTCCCTCGTTTGCTTCTGAGAATGTCCTATGGGACTGTGTCAAAAGCCTTAGTAACACCAAGCTAGATCCCATCTATTGTTTACTCACCTCTACCAGGCCCAGAACCCTGCCAAAGAAGGAAAGAGGATTGGTTTGGAATGATTTGTTCTTGACAATTCCACGCTCAGTTTGTCATAAGACCCAAATCATCCTGTAGGTGCTGCTGACAAACTGAGTGTTTAAGAATGTATTGCAGGATCTCTCCAGCTATGGCAGTCAGGCTAACTAGTCTGTAAGTCCCAGAGGTCTTTTTGTTCGCCTTTGAAAGATAGGTCCTGTCTTGTTCATGGATGGGAAGATGTTCTTTTTCAGGGGTCTCAGACAAGAACAGGGGCACAACACCTGGTTTGTTAAGGCCACAAAAACGGAGGCAGGAACCTCTTCTCTGCTGCTGGCAAAGAACCATAGGTACCTAAAAGATAGGGACTCACATCTTTGAATGGGCTTTAAAAAGGCAGTGGTTAATAAGTTTGGCCCCGACCATTTCTTTTTTCCACAGACTAGACATTTTAGCAAACTTTAGAATTCCTTGGTGCTAAACACTGTGAAACTCCCCTTTCTCCTTCACAGAGGGCTTTAATACCCCTTCTCTCACTTGGGCTCTAAACTGCCCATAGTTCGAGAACTGTTCCTGTTCCGATTGGACAGATGGGAGAAGGGAAGTGACCTACCCAAGGCCTACACAACAAGGCGATGGCAGAGCCAGCAAGAGAAGCAACCAGTTCTGACTCCTGTTCTAACAGATGAAAACACCCCAGTGCCCAGGAATCGAGATGGTGGGAAAATTTCTTTCAAACCGTTTTTGTCCGAAAATCCCATTTAGACTAAACCAGTTTGTTTCTCAAAATCATAACAAGTGGGATGAAAGATCTTTGCAAAAATATTTTGTTGCAAAACAAAAGCATCTCCTCTTTGTCAGAGTGTGTTAAATTGTCTCCTCGCACACAAAGAGGAGACACTTACATCTCAACCATTAGATAAGATGCTTCAATCTGAGCTAAGTCGTTGCTACTATTAACAATTTCAAAATAAAAAAATACAAATAAAATAGACTATTTCAGCTAATCTATTATGTCATAATCTGCTCTGAGTAAACATGATGGGAAACTTCCTACTATGCACTACTTCTAGTGACACTCCCAAATGGATCCGCATCCTTCACCCACCATGAGGTAGGTAAGAGCGGATCATTATTATCCCTACTTGAAAGAGGGAGAAGCTAAGGCTGAGAAAGGAGAATTGACTTGTCTTAGGTCACACAGCCCGTCAGAGGCAGTGTTGGGAATAGGACCGAAGAGCCCTGATTTTCAAACAAACCATCGGATCTTGAATTTCAGACATTGAATGACCTGAATACTGTGCTCTCAGATGAGCTCCAGACCAACAACAGTGACAGTAATTATTCAGCAAGCATTTGAGGAGAACTGCAATGTTAGAGGGAATCATCAACTGCTCAGAGACAATTAATGCAGAGAAGCAGCAAAATTAATCAAAGATAGAACTGGTTCTGACTTATTTACTTAATCTTAAAAGAGAACAACAAGGACCTGAGTCTCCCCCCTGTCAATAACCCCCTGCTCAACCAATCAGGGTAGAGACTGAGGACGGGAGGCTGAAGGTTCTCACCAGAGAGCCCAAAGGATGGCCCAGGTCACCGGTGGGGATCACTGCCCGAGCACTATTTCAGTCCCACATTTTTGGGTGGACCTTCCATAGTGGGAGCTGCAGAGGACTTCCCTGCAACACACACACACACACCTCCGTCCTGTTGCTGGGAAGGGAACAGGAGAAAGGACAAAAGAAGCAAGAGAAGAAGAGGAGGGAGGGATGGAGGAAGAGGTGAAACAAAAAGGACAAACCCTAATGTCCCCAGTGATTCTAAGGGACAAAATCCCAGGTGCGCAATAAAATTCTGCCTCTTTAAGCTCGTGTTTTCCATGCCTAGAATTTACTTGTCACCAGATAGATCAGACTGAACAGGTTTCAAACCTCCAGGAGGCTCTTACCTTCTAAAGAGGGACGGCTGTTTTCTAGTAAAATCACAATAAGGGAAGGAGGAAACTCGAAAGAGGTTCCTCCTGGCGCTCACGTCCATGACCCCAAACAATCTCTCAGTCCTCAAAGAGAGACCTGGAGAAGGAAACGTGCTGAAGCAAAGCCACAGAGGTCTCTGAGGTTTCCCTGGCCCCTCGCCCCTGTCCTGCCTGGCTGATGTCAGCATCTCTCTGTGAGGTCACCCCCTCCCCACCACCTTTGACCAATAGTCTGAGGTCCTGCAAAAGGCCTTTGTGATGTCACTGCCACACCCCTCCCTTGCTGGGCTAATGTCCTGCCCCTGGCCAGGCACTTTGGAGGTTTGAGCTACTCCCTGTGGATCACCCCACTCAAGGAGCGTTCGTTCTAGGCAGCAAGCCGGCTAGACAGGAAAACATCAGACGATGCTCCCAATGCTACACTCAGTTTTTCAGAAATTAGTTGACTTCATGGTCAGAAGACACCATTAGAGCATCTAACCTGCATATCACAGTCCTCCTGTATGACATAACAGCTACTTTGGGGGCAAACAGATTCCAGAAAGGCATCTAGTCTTCATTAAATGACATCAGGAGATGGTGAATCCACCACTTTCCTTGGTAGCTTGCTCCTGTGGGGAATCATCCTCGATGTTGACTATTGTGCCTCAGTTGTAATATGAATTTGTCTCTTTTCACTTTCCAGCCATTGGGTCTTTTTATGCCTTTCTCTGCTCCATTCAAGAGCCCGTAAATACCCAATCTTTTCTCTCCATTAAGGCCCTTCAACATTTCAATGAAATCACCTTTCAATCTTCTTTTGATAAGCTAAACAGGTTGAGCTCTTTCAATAGCTCACTGGAAGGCATTTTTCTCCAGCCCTCACAACATTTGGTGGCTCTTTGCTGCCCTAGCTCCAATTTCACAACATCTTTTTCAAATGAGGATACCAGAACTGGAGGCAGTGTAAAGGTTGTATGAAGGTAAAATTAAATAGGTTGCAGAGGAGTTTTTATTAATTTCGGCTTTTGTTGCTAAAAATTTTGTCTCTCTGCGGTGAGAAAAAACACTCCCCGAATGCCAAAATTTGAGCCATGAAAAGCGGCAGTGTGAACAGCGCATCATAGGTGGAGCTGTGCTCCCGGTGACAAAGCTCCTGCCCCTCATTGGAGGTAGTTTGGCTTTGTTGCCGGGGAAGCTCTCTCTCAGCGATAAGGACGGCCACACAGCGCACCTTACAATGGCATGGTTAGAGTGGCACAGCTGCACCGTGGTACGGTGCGCAGTGTAGACACAGCCTCAGAGCTGGGGAAAGCCGACAGGCGCTGAGGAGCACAGGGTTCAGACAGAGACATCCGTTAGGAGAGGAACTATTCACAGGGATTCTCTATAGGCTAGTAAGGTGGAGAGGATGGAAGATGATAATGTACAGGTAGGTTCTGATGAGAAACAGTGAAATGAAAGAGTCTCCCTCAATTACATCATGTAATAGCAGACAGCTAAAATGGGACACATTTTAGAAGTGCTTAAATACAAACGCTAAACGTCTAAGTACTAAGACTGGTGAATTTGAGTGCCTGGTATTGAGTGACAATATTGATAGAATAGGCATCACAGAAACCCTTACACCCCCTCCTGCACCCACATGGGGAGACTGACCTGTGTGCATGGAGCAGCTGGCATTGCTGCCCCCCACTCCTCCCTGGAACGCTGCTCATCTGGGCACCCCTAGGGGCTGTGGGATGTGGGGGCAAGAAGTGAGATCATCCGAGCTCCCTGCATCCAGGTCACTTTCCTCAGCCGGGCTGCATAGCGGGAGGGCAGAGAGCAGCAGCTTCTGATGCTCCCCTCACAGCACAGCCCAAGTGGGAAAAGTGACCAGGACGCATGGAGCACATAGGGTTGCTCCTTACTCCCCTCAAACCTCTATGGACCCATGGAGGAGCATTGGGGCAGGGGAGAGCAGTGAGCACCTTTGCACTGCCACACGGTGCCCTTTGACCCCTGGAGCCATGGGCGGCTATCGGGGGGCACCACCCCTAAGGCCGGCCAGGCTCCACAGAACGAGCAGCAGAAAACACAGAGACTGGCCACACACTGAGCAGTGGGAGCCTGGGCGGCTCGTAATGGAGGCTCAGGGGGGAGGGGTGTCATAACATTTTTTCCCAGATTTGGACCTTAGAGTCCAAAATATGGGTGTTAGCATGAAAACCTCCAAGCTTAGTTACCAGCTTGGATCTTCTAAAGCTGCCACCAGCCAGGGATTTATACAGTGCCTGGCTCACTGTGGTCTCCCCAAAACCTTACCCGGGGGACCCCCAGACTCAGATGCAATGAGTCTCACAACAAAGGGGAATAAACCATTTCCCTTCCCCCTCCTCCCCTCCAGGTGTTCCCTCCCTGGGTTCCTGGAGAGATATACAGAAGCAAGCTCCGTGAATCTAAACAGAGGGACTCCCCCCTCCCTGTTTCCAGTCCTGCAAATAGAAGTACCAAGATAGTTAATCTCTCTTCCCCCTTACCCAGAGGGTATGCAAAGTCAGGCTAGTAAATCTAACACAACGAGATTTTCCCCCTGACTTCTTCCTCCCACCAATTCCCTGGTGAGCTGCAGACTCAATTCCCTGGAGTCCCCACTAATGAAAAAATCCAACAGGTCTTAAAAAGAAAGCTTTATATAAAAAGAAAGAAAAGGACATAAAAATGGTCTCTCTGTATTAAGGTGACAAATACAGGGTTATTTGCTTAAAAGAAAAAAGATGAATAAACAGCCTTACCCAAAAAGAATACAATTTAAACATTCCAGCAACTACACACATGTAAATACAAAAAAAAACCAATATAAACTTATTGTCTTATTATCTTTGTACTTACAACTTGGAAACAGAAGTTTAGAAAGGCAGGAGATAGAAAAATCATTCTCATAGCCGAGACGCCACAGACACAAGACAAAGAACAAAGAACTCACACACAAACTTCCCTCCACCCAGATTTGAAAAAGTCTTGTTTCCTGATTGGTCCCTCTGGTCAGGTGTTTTAGGTTACTGGTGTTACCCCTTTATAGGTAAAAGAACATTAACCCTTAGCTATCTGTTTATGACAAGGGGGCTCAGCCTCCCCAAACCTTGCACTGCCAAGGGGACAGTGGGGCCCATGATCAGGGGCCCTGGCCAAGTTAGGTCCCCCTGGAAAAGTCTCCCCTATGTCAGCCCCAGGGCTGGAGGAGCTCCCACTCTCTATTACAGCCTGGGGGCTGCAGCAGGGGCACAGAGCTTCTCTGGTCTCAGGGCCACAGCGGGGCAGGGGTAAAGGAGTGATAGGGTGGGGCTGGTGGGGGAAGGGGTGGAACAGAAGTGACAGTGGATGGGGCCATTTGTGGAAGGGGGTAGAGCCACAGACAGAAGGTAGGGGCATGGTTCTGGTGCTGGGGCCCCCACACTTGTTCTCCCTTTCCCGGGGGTTTGGCATCACTAGCCCCGGCTTAGCGAGTAGGGTTCAGTGGTCCCCATAATGTGGGGTGCGACTCCTAGGGGGACACAGAGGAACATTCATGGGGGCACCTCAGGACCTGAGCCAGCCCACATAGAGGGCAGGGAGGGAGCACCACTCTGCCACAGCTCTTCCCCAACCCCACCCTCAGCCTGAGACTCTGGCTCCCAACCCATCGTCGACCCCTTTACCCCTGTCCGCACCCCTCTCCCCAGCAAGCAGCAACCCCACTCCTCCCAGCCCCGGTTCTTGACCGTGGCTTCCGAGTTGCCACAGCCATGGCTAAGAGGGCACAGTGTGAAATGTTTGGGGACCACTGGTTTAGGGTGACGTCCTCAATCACTTCTCTGCAGTCCAATAAAAGCTATTCCTCACTCACCTACCCCTCCATTAGGACGGACTAGGTATGTTCTGCTGCCCTTCACTCATACAGGAAGGAGAATAACATTTCATTCCACTCAATCCTAAAGTGATTTGTAACCCAAGACCATCCCAAACTGGTCATTTTGGGGAAGCGGCCCCATCATGCTGCATAGCTAGGCAGAGTAGGTGTGTCTATGCAAACATGGTCTGTTCCTGAAGTCTTTCCCCAGCTCCTCACTAGGTGAGAGAGGGAAACTCATTCAGACCCTGCTTACGCTTAGTATTTAAAAATTCCTTCGTGTCCCTATCTCTGCCGTCCTTAGATTTCTCCTCCTGTCCGTTTTTTGACAGCTCAGATGAGGTGACCGAGTGGTTAAGGTGATGGACTGCTACCCCATTATGCTCTGCCTGCATGGGTTCAAATCCCCTTCTCATCAGAGGTATTTAGTCTTCACCCTCTTTATAGACAACCATCTCCCCCTTTGGTTTAATAACAGATCAAAGAATGTTGCTTGTGTTACCCAAAATTGGGTCAGTTAGTTAGCTTACAGAGGGCTAATAATGCCCTTCAGCCCCAGAGTTTGGCAGAAAGCAGCACATTTATTAGCTTGATAGCTAAGCTCAAAAGAAGGGATGGGGGAGGGTGTCACACTCATACTCACGCTCCCAGGACAGGCCTGGCAGTGGAGATGTCAGGATCCTTTAAGGTAAGTGTCCCACAGCGCAGCGATGGACGGTGCGATGAAGATCAGTCTCCCTGAGGTGCAATAGAATGTAACACAGCGAACCACTGGCCAGATGGGCCGGGTGAAGGGCATTCACTGGAGGTATAAAGGAGAGTGGGAAAGCCACTTCACAGGCATTCAAAGAGGGAAAGGACACAAGCTGGGGGAGTTTAACAGACCTTTTGAGCATACAGGTTATACAGAGCATACAGATCACTGCTGCTCCTACAACATGATAAGTTCTCAAGCAGCATGTTTCTTACTTTGCCCATCTGTCAATTTTGATGATTATTGATGGAAATATTTTGCCATTGGGTTGTGTGTTTACACAGAAATTGACATTTACCAACAAATACAGAATTCTTCCAAGCCTGCCTAGTCTGCAGTTGATGGGTTTAGAGGGACACATTCACTCTTCCAGGTCCCCATTCCAGGCCTGTGCTCTCCAGGTTGTCAACTTCCCGCACTGCTGGGATCCTTCCCTCATCTCCCCCCAAACCACTGCCCCACCCCCACTTCTGGGGTCCCCTCCCTACACTGTCTAACTCCACTGCTGGCAGGATCCCTTCCTGTTCCTTTCATTTTCTGCCTCCACTCTGGGAAAAAGCTCTGCACTCTTCCCACACCAGAAGTTGAACCCAGGCCATCTGGGTCAAAACCAGGAATCCTGACCACTAGCCCATATGGGACTATTATTGCATCTGACGAAGTGGGTATTCACCCACGATAGCTCATGCTCCAATACGTCTGTTAGTCTAGAAGGTGCCACCGGATTCTTGGCTGCTATTATTACTACATCTCAGGCCTTGGCTACACTAGAGAGTTACAGTGCAGGTGGTGGCTTTACAGCGCTGTAACTTACTCCCCGTCCACTCTGGCAAGGCACATACAGCGCTGTATCTCCCTGGCTACAGTGCTGCATGTGCTCCACCTCGACGAGAGGAATAAAGAGAACAAAGCTGGTGATGCAGCGCTGGGGTGCCAGTGTAAACAGTGATTAATCTTACTACGCTGTCACTGACCTCCGGAACCTTCCCATAATGCTTTTAAGTAGAGATAACGCTCTTTGTTTTGGTGTGATGCCTCTGTTTGTTTTGTTGTGAGCTCAAGGCTCCCGGGAGCTGCTTATCTAAAAACCAAACACAGTTACTGTTTGCAGTGAATGAGCAGAGGCAGGGGGATCCCTTTGGAACACCCACAGCTGGTGTTTGCTTGAGGAGAGAAGCAGCCGAGTGGGCACGGGGGTGTGGTCTGTTTTGGATCAGCGGCTTATCTGGTCTGTGAGGAAAAAAACAAAGGCGGCTATTTGCATTTAGTGAATGAGAGAGGGGTGGGGGAGGAGGCTTGAACTTGCCAGGCAGGGAGCTGACACTGTGTCAGCTCCAAAAATCCACTCGCTCTGTCTCCCCCACGCTCCGTGTCACACTCCACCCCACCCTCCTCTTTTGAAAAGCACATTGCAGCCACTTGAATGCTGGGATAGCTGCCCATAATGCACCACTCCCAACAGCGCTGCAAATGTGGCCATGACACAGTGCTGGTAGCTGTCAGTGTGTCCACACTGCAGCGCTTTCCCTAAACAGCTGTAGGAAGACAGCTTTAACTCTCAGCGCTGGACAGCTGCAAGTGTAGCCAAACCCTCTCTAAGCCGACCCCTTATGAGAACAGCAGGGACTAGCATGACTAGATGTCCCGATTTTTGGGTCTTTTTCTTATATAGGTGCCTATTAACCCCACCCCCATCCCAATTTTTCACATTTGCTGTCGGATCACCCTAGCAGGGGTTGCACACAGGGCTGCATTAACCTTCAGGTGCTGAGGTTTCCGTCTCTCCATTCCCAGAGCCTGTGATCAGGAAACAGACATCAGGGTTCCCAGGTGCTGCACAGACCATGACTGAGATCAGACCCCATATTATGCAAGGTGCTGTACAAACCCTGGGCAACACTGAGACACCCAGGAGGTTCCCCTCAATTTCCCTGAGCCTCTGCTGCCCAACTTCTTCTGAATCCCTCTGGCTCACCCCCTCACACACACAAAAAACCCACCTTTCCAAAGAGTCCTTCTTTCCTTGCCCCCTGATTCTGGTTTCACACCCTGGGACCATCTCCTCTCTTTGTCTCTCCCCCTCCAGGTGAAGCAGAGATGGAGGCAACTTCAGCAGCTGGAGGCAACTTCAGCAGCTAGAGTCAGCCTCAGCGAGCACTGCAGCCGGCCCCGGGGGAGGGGGGGTGTTTGCAGACACAGGAAGGGAGCAGGGGGCGCTGGGAAGAAGGCGGCAGCAGAACAAAGCTCAGAGACCCAGCATGGGGAAATTCCAGGGGGCGGGGCTCTGACACATCCCAGGTGCAGGCAGCTCCTGGGGGCGTGGCTCTGGCTCAGCTCGGGGGCGGGGCAGCTCCTCGGGGCGGGGCTCCAGCACAGAGCAGGGGTGGAGCAGCTCCTGGGGGCGGGGCTCCAGCACAGAGCGGGAGCGGAGCAGCTCCTGGGGGCGGGGCTCTGGCACAGCCCATGGGCAGGGCAGCTCCTGGGGGCGGGGCTCCAGCACAGAGCGGGGGTGGAGCAGCTCCTGGGGGCGGGGCTCTGGCACAGCCCATGGGCAGGGCAGCTCCTGGCGGTGGGGCTCTGGTACAGCCCGGGGGCGTGGCAGATCCTGGGGGCGGGGCTCTGGCACAGCCCATGGGCAGGGCAGCTCCTGGGGACGGGGCTCTGCCTCAGCTCAGGGGCGGGGCAAATCCTGGGGGTGGGGCTCCGGCACAGCCCGGGGCCGGTGCAGCTCCTGGGGGCGGGGCTCTGGCTCAGCTCTGGGGCGGGGCAGCTCCTGGGGGCGGGGCTCTGGCACATTGTGACGCGAAGCCCGGGCTGAACAGCTGCTTCCTGGTTCTCCACGTGCTGCCAGCAGCGCTGGAGCTGCCCGAGCCGGAGCGGAGCCGCTGTTCTCAGCTGCAGCCAGGCTCTGCCCCCGGCCCCGCTGGGATCCAGGTGGGGACAGAGACTGGGGCCCGGTGGTTCCCCTTGGTGTGGCTGGGGGGGGTGGGAGGGGAGAAGCCGGAGCTGCAGGCGGGGGAAGGGCGGTGGGACTTTGTGACCCGGAGCCCCCGGGGAATGAGAGGCGCTGGGGGCAGGAAAGTGACTCTGCCCCAGGGAGCCTGGGAGAAGCCTTGAAGGCGCCTCCGCCCCAGTGGAGCTGCAGGAGGATCCGCCCGCCCGCCCCGCTGGGATGGGGGGGCCGGGTCCCGGCCGTCGTGTGGGGGGGAGGGGCGGACCCCAGGCCAGGCGGGGCGGGAGGGCGGTGTATTAAATCCCTCCCGATAGCAATGTGCTACTCCCGGGCACTGCGCATACCCAGTAACAGCCGCTGAAGCTGCTGCCCTTCCCCCTGCCCGGACCAGCAGTAACGTTCTGCTGGGGGCGGGGCTGGAGCGGGGCGGGGGAGTAACAGGGAGCGTGGGAGGGGCGGGCACAGAGCAGGAAATTGATGGGCGGGGGGGCGGGGTCAGGCAGCTGGAGGCAGAGTTCGTGGGGGGCTAAATGGCACAATCCGGGCTGCGGGGAGGAGCAGGAGTTGAGCTCAGGGGGAGGCGGTGGCAGAGCCCCCCCCTTTGGTGTGATGGCGGAGGTGTCGAGGCGGGAGGAGAAGCCGGAGTTGCAGGGGGGGGGAGGTCACTGGGGTAGGGGGGTAGATCTGTCTCTGTGCAGCCAGGACTTTCCCGGGGTGGGAGTTAGGTGAGTTAACTGGATCCTGTCCCTGTTTTTGCCACTTTCTCCCACACACGCATTCTCTCAAGATTTCCCCTTTTCTCTCTCATTATCACACGTGGCTATAAAATCCAGGGAGATTCTCCTCCCTCGCCCCTCCAATAATCAGCTCTCTAATTGCCTATGATTTTCCCTTTTCTCTCCATACTTCTCAAATGTCAATTTAAAATCTCTCCGATGGGGGGTGGATTTTCCCACCCATTTTATCTGCAGCGATTTGTCCTTGTTTGGGTGGGAAATTGTTGCCCTGGGTCATTCCCCAGAACATGGCTCCCACTGGAGTGGGATGGGATGAGGTTCCCGTTCTCTGCCAGGGCAGGGAAGGGAAGGGAGGAGCACATCCCCCATGGAGTTTGCCCAGACCCCATTTCCCAATTCCCCTGCGGCCGCCTTCCATTGTCCAGGGAGCCTTCCAGCTCCCCCCCTCCCTTAAATCAGCTCCTCAAAGGGCTCTGAGCTGCTCACGTGAATGGTTTCCCCGTGGCCGGGGGGGACCATCACATTCTGTTTATGTATTGGACAGTCATATAAAATCCAGTCCAACAGTCCCTCTTTTCCACTAGTTATTTAAGAGCAACATCAAATCCCCTCCGATCTTGGTGGTTTTCTCTCATGTTATCAAATGTCCTTTGTGACAAGGTTCTCTCTGCGTGTCTCAAAGATTGATATAAAATACCCCAAACATTTGCCCCACTTCTCTCTAGTTGTTTTATTTCTAATTGAATATGATGGGTTGTTTCCCAATGTGCTAAGATGCAGCCGCCTCTGGGGTGGATCCATGGTGGCCATTATTTGCTAGTGACAGCCCGTGGATCTTTCTTGCCCTCCAGGCCTTCCATTCTCCTGTTAAAGAAGTACTCCCCAGGCTCCCTGTGCCTGTGTGACTCGCCAGCAGGAGGTGGTGTTAACTTTCTAGCCACTTCTCCCACTCTGTGAGGTAACACTTACAGGGGCAGGGAAGGTGTCTGTGTGGGGAGATTGCAGCTGAAGGGGCATTGTGGTAGGGGGAGGCCTCTGGGTGGCTGGGCAGAGGGTACCCTAGTCAGGTTGGTGGGTTGTGGAGGTTTGGGGTTTTCGGGGGTGGTGGTTCTGATGTGGCCATCCCTGAGGCTATGGGTCCTGGAGGTGGGTATCGCTGGGGGCCTGGTGGCTGCAGAACAGTGGGGGTGGGTGTCTCTTGGGGAGGCGGGACAGAGGGTTAGAGGGAGCCTGGTTCTGTGCCAGGGGCTCTGTCTGTGCTTCCCCCGCTGGTTCCTGGTTTTGTTGCCATGCCCAGTGCACAGAGCTGGGGGAGGGGATCCCTGGCACTAGGTGAGGGCATGCCAGGGAAGCAGAGTGATGGATCGCACTGTAAAGCATCAGGGGGTCACACTGGGCAGTGGAGGGGTTCCCAGGCAAATGTCAGGGTAGATCGTTCTGGAGGGTGGGGAAGTTCCTAGGCAGGCAGTGAGGGACTGAGTTCCCAGTTGGGGGGGGGGTCCCTTGAGGGGATCCCTGGCTGCTGGGGGCTCTTGGTGGGGGGAACCCTTTGGGATTCCCAACCTGGCAATCATGGTGTGGTGGGGGTTCTCTGGCCGGTGGGGCTTTGAGGGGTATCTGGGGTCCCTGGCCAGGGACTCTGGGGGCTGCGTCCCAGGGAATATCTGATGGGATCCTGGCTGGGGGGTGTCTGGGGCCCCTGGCTGGGGGGTCTGGGCTCTGGGTACTAGGGGGTGTCTGGGGGCTGCTGCTAACCATGATCCTTCTCTCTGGTCAACTTGTACCAGAGTCCTGGCTCCTAGTCACCAGGTCACCAAGTCCATTCCCCAGTCACGTGCCCTGTCACTGTGATAACTTTCTGTCCACTTAGCAAACACTGTTAGTGTGAAATCACAGAATTTACTTTTCTCCTCTTTTGAAAACTGCAGGAACTGTCGGTTCCGTATGGAAAATTTTTGCCCCCAGTCCTTGTCCTAGATCTGCGGGGGTGAGGGAGGTGGGAAGGGAGTCAGCACTGCCACACGATGGTCTTTTCCACAGCGTTCTGAACTCATTCTTTCTGAAATCCGGTGTCATTGAGACCGTTGTTAATCCAGAGTCACTGTGTGGAAAGACAAGGAGTGATTCCAGATGGACAGTGGGTCAAATGAGATCAGCCATTCTCCCTGTGAGGAGGGGCTCCCATTAGCTGCTCTCCCCAGAGAGCTAAAGGAGGGAAGCTGCTGAAACACTCTGTCCCTCTCTGCTCAGGATATTGGGGTTCAGCTTCCTGGGTCAGATGCTGCAGCCTCCATTGTGATCTGGGAGACCAGGCTTGGCAGCAGCTGCTCCCCCAGTGGGGCTCTGTGCTGGGAAGTGACCTTAATTAAAGCTTCTTCTCTGCCCGGCCCAGGGGATGACTTTCTGCAGCTGGTCCTAGCCCCCTAGGGCAGTCCTGGGCCCTGTTACTACTAAATTCTGAGCCAGAGTCTCCAGGTAACTGAAAGACCTCAGGGAATGTCCTAGGGTCTGGCAAGAAAGTGACTCTGCACAAACAACACCACCTCATTTCTCCTCCCATTAGCGGTTGCCAGGAGGAAATCCAGCCATGGGAGAGCAAAGCCCCCAGGAATGGGACTGTCCCAGCCAGAGGGGCAGGGAGAGAGGACAGGGGAAGGAGAGACTGAAAAGGGGCAGTGGGAGAAATGAATGTGCGGGAGAGATTTCCAGCTCTCTAGTCCACCCAGACACATGTATTGCTGCATCCTGAGGCAGAAGCACTTTCCAGTGAACAAAACAAAGATCAGACAGAGCAAAAGCCAGTTTCTGACTCCATATTCCCCCTGCTGGGGTGTGGCTGGCGTGGGGTCAGTGTCTGAGGGAATCCCCCACAGTGACTCCTTTGGTTCTGCTCTTTTCTAGCCTTGTGTTCAGAGAAGGGGTGAGGGGAGAGAGAAGGGAGGTTAAAAATGTGTCTGTGGACTTAGCCTGGCAGGAGGGGCCAGGTCTAAATTGTAATAAACAGATTGAGCATTTCCCAGCATGACAGAATCTAGGATGTCTGTCTGCAGGGAAAGGGCCTGGGGGAATTGTGATGTGAAATTAACTAAAAACCGGTTGTGAAACGCCCACAACTGCCCTTCTCCCCCAGACAGGCTGCAGAATGTTTTGCTCCAGCTCATCCCAGCCTGGCGTGGGACAGGGAAGAGAAATGGCTGCAGTGGAGTCAGTCCAGGTAGAGATTATCGGGGGGTTGCTGATGGGTTCCTGCTGGAGGAAAGGGAGAGCAAATACACCAGAGGTGGGAAGGTTTGCAGAGTCTGGTTTGGAGGTTGGAGTGGGGCAGGATATTCACAGCGTGGGGAAAGGAGGAGGCCAGGGTGTGGCAGACCTGCTGGGAGTTATTTACTAAGTGGCCTAGATTCTAGGAACAGACCCAGGAGGTTTGGAGGTGGAAATGCCCTAATTTGTCAAGAGAGAAAATAACCCACCTACATGGAGCTAGTCAAACTGACCAGACTCCTAGTGCTGGAGCCTGACCTCATTAACCATCAGCTGCTGTGAGATATAAAGGGGACACCCATGAGTCAGGCTTATTGGAGCTGCCTCTCCCTTCATATCCCGCTCCTCACAATGAGGAGGGTGTTGGGCATCCTACCAGCGAGCTCTCCCTGGACCCTGCTAGGGGCTCCATCTCCTGTATCAGTCAGTGGCTAGTAGGGGGGTGATGGATATGCTGGGAGAGATAAGGGGCTCTCTCTTCATCCCCTCACCCTGGCATTTGCTGGATACTCTGAGCCAGGTCGAGGTGGGACTCTCCTGACTATGATCCACCCAGAGCTTCCATTTGATTCACTCTTCTCTGCCACAAATAGTGGGGCTGTGAGTGGAGCAGCAAGTCCTTAGTGTTGGACTCTTACTCTTTCAGGGGCTGGTGACCTTCAAGGAGATGGCTATGTATTTCACCAGGGAAGAGTGGGCTCTGCTGGACCCCACTCAGAGAGCCCTCTACTGGGATGTCATGCAGGAGAACTATGAGACTGTGACCTCGCTGGGTAAGGGTTCCTGTCCCTTCTGTTCTTGGAAGGGGAAATGAAGAGTGAAGGTTCACGCCATCCCCACAATGCCATCTGTACCCTGTCCTGTTTCAGCATCACCCCAATAGGCCAGTGACACACATAATACCAGAGACCCTCCTCTGCTGCAGAACACTTTGGGAACAGAGCACAGGAGCCGTATTGCACGGTGTCAAATATCTCCTGTTTGCTCAAGTGAAATTAGGGGTTAGGTCTGGCATAACTGTCTCATACCCCTAATCGTTTTGTTGCCCTTTTCTGAACCTTTTCCAATTCCAATATATCTATTTTTGAGATGGGGTGACATGTGCATGCAGTATTCAAGATGTGGGTGTATCATGGATTTATTTGCTGTTTTTACAAATATGATCTATGAGATATTCTCTCATATCTATCACTTTCTTAATTATTTCCTACATTGTTCACTTTTTTTCACTGCTGCTGCACATTGAGTGGATGTTTTCAGAGAACTATCCACAGTGACTCCAAGATCCATCTCTTGAGTGGAAACAACTAATTTAGACCCCATCATTTTGTATGTATAGTTGGGATTGTGTTTTCCAATGGGCTGCACTATGTGCTATCCTGACATCTAGTACTGCTGAGATCCTGGATTCAGTAATATCCCTGCCCTTCCTGTTCCCTTTCTCCACCGAACCCCGCCAGCCCATGCTTCCTGTTCCCAGCTTCCCCAGGATTCTCGCACTGTCTCTGAACCTCTCTGTCAGCAAGAAGCAGTGCCAGGGACACTTGCCCTCTGTCTGGAGTCTTCGATTTCTGGGACATGGATTTACTTTCTCTGTGTTGTAAGAGGCTCTGTCATAATGAGTGTCTGTGATGTTACCCAGAGTACAATCTGGACTGTTAAATAGCTGTCCCCTCAGTCCTCCAGCATGAGGTGCCTTTTCCACTCTTTTCCCGCGAGAACAGCCCCTCTTGGCCAATTAACACACAGTCTCCAGCATGTAACTCACTCCCAGCTACACAGTATTGAGTGCTGCTAGACAGCCACTCAGGAATTACACCTCAGGAGAAAACCAGCAAATTCTCAAGTGCCCGACTTTCCCCCAGAAATGTGCATCTTGCACTGTCCAGCACGCTACTGAACGACCCAAGCTCATATGAAGTCTGTCATTTCATCAGCGGAAAATGACATGCACCAGCTTGTTATCCCAAACAGAGTTTCCAACACACTTCAATCCACACATACTGGTTAGATGAACAATAAACCAAGATTGTTAACTACCAAAAACTAAAACTAGGCCCAGTCCATGAAAGGGGCACTCCCAGGAGAGACTGTATAAAGGCTGGAACATGAAACACCTTTGTAAACCTGAGACAGCTGCCTTGGGGACAATGACAGGGAGAATCCCCCAAAGTGACTCCTTTGTTTCTGCTCTTCTCTGGCCTCCGATTGTTCCTTCCAACGTGGAGTACTTTGCACTTGTCTCTACTGAATTTGATCCTATTTACTTCAGATCATTTCTCCCGTTTGTCCAGATCATTTTGAATTTTAATCCAATCCTCCAAAGCACTTACAACCCTCCCAGCTTGGTGTTGTCCGCAAACTTGATACGTGTAAGAGAGAGACTGTTACTGGGAGGGTTTCCCCATGTGTCAGAGGGTTACACCCTGGTGGGAGGGGGCTAGGCCTGTACTGGAATAAGGTCACTCTGTGCTTCACAGTGTGCTAGAACCTAGAATGTGCATTAGCAGGGGAAAAGCTGGGGGGAATCGGCTTGGGGAATGGACAAAAGCCTAGTCTGAATTCTCACACCTTGCCCTTTTCACCCCGGCAGGCCAGAGAATAACATCCATGTTTCGCTGCAGATCATCTCGTCCTCCCAGGGGCAAGGAAATGGCTGCAATGGAGCTGTCTCAGTTAAGAGATTATCAGGGTGGCGGGCTCTGCTTGGAGGTTGAGGAGCAGTAAATGCATAAGAGGGTGGGAATTGCTAGAGGTGGTGGGAAGCAGGAAATATCTCGGGTGGAGAAAGGGAGGGGACAGCATGTGACAAACCTGCTGAGACTTGTGTAGTGTAGGGTGTGATGGGTTGTCACCCCCAGGAGGCAGTTTGTGGAGCTTCTGGGAACTGCTGTGTCCTCTAAACCCTCACGCTGGGCTGGCCCTTCTCACACTGCTTTGCTGGAGATTTCGCCAGCCTCTCCAGGGCCTGTTATCACCCAACACAACAGCAGGTGGCGCCATGCAGCCAACTAAGCTACCTGAGTGCGTTACCTAAGCCACTCAAGGACAGATAGAAGACAAGAGCCAATTTCCCACTCCCCAACCTTGCACACTTGCTGTAGTATAAATCCAGAATGATACCTATCTTATAGTGCACAGGGATCTCTATAATACAAGCTCATTAATGTAGTTCCCCTTCCCCTCGATATGGGACAGATGTGCACAACAAGCTGAGATTTTCCCCAGACACTTCACTCAAAATACGCTGGTTAAGATAAAGCATCAAACAAGTTTATTAATTGCAGAAAGATTGATTAAGTGATTATAAGTGATAACAAACAGATCAAAGCAGATTATTTAGCAAATAACCAAAACTCAGACTAAGCCTAACATACTAGATGGATAGAATTTGAATTAGCAATTTCTCACCCTGACTGATGGTACAAGCAGTCCCCCAAGTTTCCACACACAAGCTAGAAATCTCTTGATCCTGGGAGCAGCACTTCCCCCACATCCGTTTTTGTTTCTCAGGTGTTTCCAGAAGTTCTCTTGTGTGGAGAATGAGGCCAAGAGATGATGTCACAGCCCCACCTTATGTAGCTTTTCCATATGGTGGGAACCTTTTGTTCCAAACTCAGTTCCTAGTCCAGTTTGTGGAAAAATACAGGTACTAAAATGGAGTTTAGTGTCATGTGGTCTGGTCACAGGCCCTGCTGAGTCATAGTAGCCATGACTCATAGGCTGGCTGAAACATTCACAGGAAGGCTTAAGCTCTTCCACAGTCCATTGTCTTTGTTGAGCCATCAGCACTGTCTGGCTTCTTCATTGTTGTACCTGAAAGGCTCATTGTGGGTGTTACCCAGAGTAAGCACATTTGAAATACAGATCCAGAGTCAATATCATAACTTCAGATACGAACATGATATGTGCACACAAATAGGATAATCATATTCAGCAAATCAGAACTTTTCCAGTGACACCACACATGATGCATCTTCTACAAAATAGATCATAATTATGTCCTAATCATATTATAATCATACCACTATGATGAATATGGGGGTGTAGTGTCAGATAGGTCCTAATTTCAAGGCACAGGAGTTGGGAATGGAACTTCCCCTCTTTGTGGAACAGGAAATAACCCTCCAGCCAGGGCTGGGACAACTTCCTAGACTCTCAGTGATGGAGCCTGAATCTACTGACATTTCATTAATTACCACCAACCCCAATCTTTGTGGCAACTGTAAACTTTATCAGTGATGATTTTGTACTCTCTTCTAAGTCATGGATAAGAATGTTAAATAGCACAGGGCCAAGAACCAATCGCTGCAGGAACCTGCTAGAAAGAAATCCACTCGATCATGGTTCCCCATTTACTATCAGAGTTTTTAATCTATTTAATGTATGCCGTGTTTATTTTGTATCATTCTAGTTTTTTTTAGTAAAAATATTGTGCTAATCAAGTCATGTCCCTTACGGAAGTTTAGGTATATTACATCAATACTATTAGCTGCAACCAAACTTTTGATCTCATCCAATAAGGATATCCCGTTAGTTTGATAGGCTCTATTTTCTCTAAACCTTTGTTAATGGGCACTACAATTCTGACCTTCTAACTTCTATTCTTTATGATTGACTTCCTCTTTCTTCCATATATTTTATTTGGAGAGTGCTTGGATTCCGACCAGGGAGCCACTATCAGGGTCCAGAGACAGCCCCATCTCCTATATTAAGCTCTGGCTAGTAGCTATGTGATAAATGTGAAGACCCTGCTTCTGTCTGTCAGATGGGAGACACAAAGGTTCTCTCTTTCTACCCTCTGATGCCTCCTGGCTGCTGTAAGCAAGGTGGGGTGGGACTCTGTTAACATGTGCCTCCCGGAGCTTCCATTTCCCTGGTGCTGCTGTTCCGTGAATAGAGGGGTTGTGAGTGGGTCAGCAGGTACTGAGTATTGGACTCCTGCTCTTTCAAGGGCCGGTGACCTTCGAGGAGGTGGCTGTGTATTTCTCCAGGGAAGAGGGGACTCTGCTGGACCCCACTCAGAGAGCCCTCTACAGAGATGTCATGCAGGGGAACTATGAGACGATGGTCTTGCTGGGTAAGGATTCCTGTCCCTTCTGTTCTTGGAAGGGAAAATGAAGAGTGAAGGTTCATGCCACCCCCACAATGCCATCTGTACCCTGTCCTGTTTCAGCATCACCCCAATAGGTCAGTAACATACATACTACCAGAGACCCTCCTCTGCTACAGAACACTTTGGGAACAGAGCACAGGACCAGCATCACACAATGTCAAATATCTCCTCTTTACTCAAGTAAAACTGGGGTTAGGTCCAGCATAATGAACAGAAGCTTCCTACCCCCAGCCTTCTCTCAAACCCTGAGCCTTCTCTACCCAAACCAGAATGTGCTTGGGGTGTAACAAGCAGGCGGCTGGAGTCAGAGCTGCCAGTCCAGGGTTACTTATCATACAGACACTCAGTGCGTCCTTGAACGCTGGCTGGGAGTATCCAGACAGGGGAGCTCCAGCAGCAGAACACTGAATCTCACCCAGGATTACAGATGACACAACTCCTCGCTGATCTGGATTGCACCCCAGCATGTGAAAATGGCCTAGGTTGGTAGTGATATTTCTTGAGACATGGAGAGTCTTACTCCCATATCACCAGGTGTAATAAAAATAACAGGAAAGGCCAAATATGGAAAACTGATTGTTCAGCTTGCTTTTGACCTGCATCATATTTTGCAATATATTCCGAATAAGGAAATTAACATGCAACGTATGTGTCATTGTTTGTGGTTTTAAGCTGTAAAAGGCTTGTGTGATTTTTAGCTCGGGAACAGTATTCCAATAGCTGTCGCCCCCTGCGTGCTTGTAACCAAGAAAAGAGCCTCAGGCTGAGCTGATTCAAATATTAATCCTGTGGTCGTTTTCCACAACAGCCTCAATAGGTCCCTGTGATGGAATGTAAGGCTACATCTAGACTACCCACCGTATCAGCGGGTTAAAATCGATTGCTCGGGGATCGATATATGGCGTCTCATCTAGACGCCATATATCGATCCCCGAGCGCGCTTATATCGATTCCGGAACAACACCAACCCCAACGGAGTTGCTGATTTGACAGGGGGAGCCGCGGACATCGATCCCGCGCGGTGAGGATGGGTGAGTAATCCGATCTTAGATATTCGACTTCAGTTACGTTATTCACGTAGCTGAATTTGCGTATCTAAGATTGATTTCCCCCCGTAGTGTAGGCCAGCCCTTAATGTCTTCACACCTTCCCCCTGCAGGAGAATGGCTGTTTGACCAGCTGTTTGCCTTGCTGTCTCTGAGGAACTGGTCTGTGGGTGTTCCCCAGAACTGTAACTTTTTCAGTAATATCATACTGTAAAATCTCACAATTTTACATACAGTGTTACTACACATTTTAACAGGAGGATAATATTCAGTAGGTTATGCGTTTTCTAATGATACCTCACAAGCCATACTGGGTACAAAATTGATCATAATTTTCTAGAAAAGTGAACACAGGGGTACAGATTGACACAGTGTCTGTGTGTGTGTTCCCAGCAGATATGTGGGTATTTCAATCCCTCATAAGCACAATGTTTGGCATCTTCAAGGACCTGGGGAACTGGTCCTGGGAATTCACTAGTTTAGCAAGTGTGAGACTGCATGAAATTGTGAGACACTTTGGTATTAATAATAAAATAATATAATCTGATAAAATTGCAATGAATCATGCTAGGTATGCCATGTAAAGTGTCAGTGAAAATGTTATGATTTGCCAAGTATGATAATTTTGTTTCTATGTTTCTATCACCTTTGTATTGTGAGTTACAGGTATGTAAGGTATATCTGTATTTCCAGACTTGTGCAGTTTTTCTGGGTGACACCCCCAGACATATTGGCATCAACATTGCCTAGCATGTTTGATGGCCCATTGAGGGTCATCAGCTGTACAATGAACCTATGGACCAAGGGGATACACCTATTGAGTCAGCAAGACATGCCGGGGTTTGCCTGTGTAATGAAACCTCCAAAGCTTTTCCATGCCATGTGCTGTGAAGCTTGTGTTTGGGACACAGGAAGTACAAGCCACATGGCAAAAGGAATATAAAGCGCAGCTGCATCATCTCCATCTTGTCTTCAATCCCCCTTCCTACCTCTGGAGCAACTTCTCTACAAACTGAACCCTGGAACAAAGGTCTGAATGACCCATCCAAGCTGTGGATGCGTTCCAGACAGACTTTCAAGCCAGCAACTCACCAATACTGCTAAGAACCTGATATATCCATTTTGGAATGTATCTGACTGCTTTTCCATTTAAATTCTTTCTGTCTTTCTTTCTTTTAAACCTTTAGTTTAGATGCTAAAGAATTGTCTCGAAGGATGGAATTTAATTTCATTCTTTCATTTGTTCTTTCTTCTAAACATTTAGTTTAACTGCTAAAGGATTGGCTGGTAGCATGGTATTTTGGATGAGATCCAAACCTGGGTAATGTGGCTAACCTTCTACCCACCCACTTCCTGGATCCAATTAGGATCACTCTCCTACTGACCTCTGGCCATGCTGTATCACAGTGAGCAGAGTTTTTAAATAACCTCTCACTGTACGGGACCTAGTTGCTGATTAGGAGTCAGAGAACTGTCATGCAATAAAGGGGGCAGTGTGATTTTTTTTTCAGAGTCTCGTTAACCAGTGTGTGGGATCAGAAGCACAGTTTGTGACTGGTCAGTGAGTTTAACTTCAGTGTTAACCACCAGTATGGGGAGCATCTGCTCTCCCTTTTTCAGCCTGCTCTGACCTTGGCATTTTCAGTGAGGACTGCCCCAGGCACACTAGGTCACACTAAGCACTGAAGATAAATTAACAGAATGTTTTTGATGATCAAGTTGTATGAAATCAACTGAACTCCTTTGTTTTCTTTCATCTGCGCGGAGTTTCTGGTTTTCCAACGTGATATGATCTCCCAGCTGGAACAAGGGGAAGAGCCATGGGTCCCAGAGCTCCAGGGTTCAGAGGAAAGAGAGATCCTGAGATTTCCCCGCACAGATGAGGAAACATTAAACCAACTCAGAATCTGTAAGTGCCTGAAGGAAACATCTAGGATGCCCTACAAAGCTCTTGGGAAGTCTCTCAGTTCATTATTGTCCATAGCAGGGGTCGCATCCGCAGGGTAAATATAGCTCAAGGCTTCCTCTAGATGCTAGCAGACACCGGGCAGTAGCTTTCTCCCTTCCCCCTGTGAAGTTGGATGGGATGTGAAGGCTGAATTGATCCCCTCCTCTCTCCTATTGGGGGGAGCTGAGTTCCTGATTTTTATTTGTCCTCTCTCCAGCACTTGTTTTGGTTTGGCCTTCCCCTTTCCATCCCTGTTTGAGGTTTCTGTCTCTATCACAGCAGGTGATGCAATGACGTGTGAGGTTCAGCACAGACCAGAAAAAGAGCAGGGAAACCAGCCAGGGGAGAAAATGGATAAATTTATTTCCTGTCAGGGAACTCAGAAAGGCCTTAAGGAAACCAGAATACAGCAGGAAATCTGCAGGGAAAAGCAAAAAAAATACATGTGCTGAGTGTGGGAAAACTTCACTTACAGATCAGGCCTTTCTCAACATCAGAGAATCCACACAGGGGAGAGGCCCTGTGAATGCAATGAGTGCGGGAAAACTTTCAGTCGCAGCTCGCACCTAATTGGGCATCAGAGAATCCACACAGGGAAGAGATCCTATGAATACACTGAGTGCGGGAAAACTTTCAGTCACACCTCACACCTTATTCGGCATCAGAGAATCCACACACAGGAGGGGTCCTATGAATGCAGTGAGTGCGGGAAAACCTTCAATCGCAGCTCTCACCTTATTCAGCATCAGAGAATCCACACGAGCAAGAAGCCCCGCGAATGCCGTCAGCAGGCCTGCACGACTCGTAAAGTGGTGATGTAGAGAAATCTCTGTATTAACTATCTGTATAAATCTTTATAACGTTGCATTATGTTATTTTGTATTAAGTATCTTTATCTTTATGACATTGCATCCGGCATGATGTTATTTTGTAATTCATATGACTTGGCATTGTGCCTCTCTATTTTCATACAACTTTGTATTAGATCCCTATATAGAAAATTGGTAGAAAACTTTGTATCAAATGTTATAGCCCCTAAGAATAGTATAGTTAAAGTAAAAGAAAATATGTGCCTTTTTGCTAGAAGTAGAATAAGATCTTCCCCCGCACTCTGTAATCAATTGCTCTATTGACTGAATGAGGTGTGAATGAGTGAGGCTTGGAGGACACCCACCTCCAGACAGCTACAACAGTTGAAGAGGGAATGGGAGCCAGAGCAAAGGACAATACAACTTGTCAAGTGGGCCCAATAAAGAAGAGCAGACATATTGATGGCCTCAGGGATTAGAAGCAAGCACCTTCTTTAGAAAACACCCTCTTTGAGCAGCATTGGGACAACACCCAGAGAAAAGCAGCACAAAGACCAACGGACGCAGACCCAGATTTTGAATCTGGTCTAGATTTGCATAAGAGGGAAGCTGCTGTAAATGCGAGGAGTCCTGCAGAAGGACCCCGAATCTAGTCTTGTCACCATCGGACCATCGATTTGGATCGGTAGAAGCCCGGCTCCACCCCTCCCCCATCTAACTCACCTGGCCAGTGCAGTTAAGGGGAACAACTAGTTGGTAACAACAGCAAGACGGAGTGTGTTTATGTCTGTGTGTGTGCGTGAATGCATGACTATGATATATATCTCATGTGCATATCATAGAGTATTAATTGATACCTGTATTACTAATAAATGTGGCATTTTGTCTTAATCCCCCTGAAAAGTTCCTGTACAGTACTTTGAGTAAAACAGCGAGGGCCACAATACTCCAAAGAAAACAGCTGAGGACCGAAACCCCCCGGCCCTGCGGAAACACCCCCCATTCAGGACCTCCCAGCCTGGCGGAAAAAACCTCGCCCAGCCCTGCAGAAACAAACCCTCCTTCCCCAGCGCCGCCTCACCAAAACAGCTGTGGGTCAAAAAGGAAGGTTGGTGGTGGGGAGGTGTTACTTGATGTTAAATCAACCAGGGACTCCCAGCCAAAGAGGTGGCTGGGAGCCCTCAGTGTCAAATTAAAGGGCCTGGGGCTCTGACGACTGGGGGAACCCGGAGCTTTTCAGGGCTGGGGCAGGGATTTAAAGGTCCCAGAGCTCCTGCTGCTGAGGGGAGCCTGAGCCCTTGAAATCCCAGCCTCACTCCATCCCCTGGAGCTGCCACCAGGATTCAAAGGGCTCTGTGCTGCCTGCAGCCACAGGGATCCCTGAGCCTTTTAAATCTCAGCTGCTGCCGGGATTCAAAGGGCTCTGGGCTGCCCGTGGCGGTGGGGAGCCCTGAGACCTTTAAACCCCAGCTGCGGCCGGGAATCTCTGCGAGGAGCCCAGAGCCTTTTGAATCCCGGCCGTGGCTGGCAGGCCGGCTTTAGGAAGTGCAGGGCCCAATTTGAACATTTTTGGCGGGGCCCCGCAGGGATGATTGGGGAAAAAAAAGCATTTCAGTTCTTAACAACCGGTTCCCTATAAAAAGTTCTGCCACAGTATGTATTTTTTGTACCAGTAGGGTTACCATACGTCCGTATTTTCCTCCCAGATGGTGATTTAAGAACCAAAAAGCCTGACATGTCCGGGAAAGTACAGAGATATGTTAACCCTACCTAAAACTTCTTTTTTAAAAAGATGGGTCTGAACTAGAAATGAGCTCTGCCACTCCCTTAGGGTGTGCTAGGGTGCACATGTGTGGGTCCCAGCTGCTCCCTGCCCATCTCATTGAAGCAGGTGTGCAGGGTTACTTCCCTCGGAACTGCAGGACACCAGTGAACATGGGGCTGGCTGGAGGTGGGGGAGAGGGAGGATGCGAGAGGTAGGGTCTGGCTGCAGGCTGGGCAAGGGGTGTGGGGAAGGCTGGAGACAAGAGGTGTGGGGTGGGCTGGCTGGCTTCAGGCAGGGCAACAGGGAGGGTGTGGCATGGGTTGGCAGGGCTGGAGACAAAGGAGTGCTCGACTGGTTGGCTTCAGGCAGCGGGGTGCGGCAGGGGTTGGCTGGAGACGGGTTGGTGCAGGGCTGAAGGCAAGGCAGGGGGTACGGGGTTGGCTAGAGACAGGGCAGGGGGTGCAGGGCTGGTGCGGGCAGGGCAGGCGGTATGGCAGGGGTTGGCTGGAGACAGGGCAGGGGGTGCAGGGCTGATGCGGGCAGGGAAGGCAGTGTGGCAGAGGCTGGCTGGAGACAGGGAAGGGGGTGCAGGGCTGGCTGGAGACAGGGGTTGGTGCAGGGCTGAAGGCAAGGCAGGGGGTGTGGGGCTGGCTGGAGATGGGCAGGCTGCAGGCAGGAACTGGTGCAAGCAGGGCAGGAGGTGCGGGGCTGGTGCGGGTTGGGGTTGCAGCAGGGGCTGACTGGGGACGGGCTGGCTGCAGGCAGGGCACGGGGTGCAGGTACAGGGAGAACAGCCCATCCTCTATGGTGAGTGACTCCTCCTCCTCCTCCTCCTCCCCCCTCTCCCACTAGGGTAGCAGCAGCAGCCTGGGGCTTGGGGGCTATTTCAAGGGCCCGGGGCGCCCCTGCTTCCACTGCCCCAGCTCTGTAAATAGCCGCTGGAACCCTGGGGAAGCGGCGGGGCTCCAGTGGCTATTTAAAGGGCCGGGGAGGTAGAAGCAATGGGAGTCCTGGACTTTTTAAATAGCCCCCAGAGCCCCGCAGCCATACCCCAGGGCTCCAGCAGCAGGGCTCTAGTGGCAATTTAAAGGGCCTGGGGTTCCAGCCCCTGCTGGGTGCCCCAGGCTTTTTAAATTGCCCCCTGGGGAAACTGGGCCACCCTGGTACAGCGCACTGGCTTTTGCTGGTACTGGGGCTTGGGTGCGGGGTCCTCTTAGGAGCGAGGACGATTCAAGGGAATTGGTTAAATTGGCCTAAAACCAGCCCTGGTGGCTGGGATTTAAAGAGCTCTGAGCTCCACGCCCGCCTGCCCAGAGCCCTATAAATCCTGGCCGCGGCTGAGATTTAAAGAGCTCTGGGATCCCTGCGGCTGCGGGTAGCTCAGAACCTTTTGAATCCCAGCCGCGGCTGAACTTTAAAGGGGTTTGGATTCCCCGTGGCTACGGGCAGCCCAGAGCCCTTTGATTCCCGGCTGCGGGACGCACAGTGAGACTTCACGGGCCGCACGTTGCCCGTGGGCCGTATGCTGTGCAGGCCTGGCATGGAGGGGCAAAATAGGTAAGAAATTTCCGTGGCCTGTCACTAGCAAATAGTAGCCACCATGGATCCTGCCAGAGGTGGCTACATCTTAGCACTGTGGGAAGCAACCCTTCACAGAGACCATTTGTCTTGTGGTTTGGGATACTTCTCAAGACATGCTGCCCTCAGAGTGACCCCCTCATCCTGTGCCAGCTGGAGAAAAGAAAAGGGGCCAGCCAACTCTCCCACTACCAGCTGCGAACCACTGATCCCCAAACAGGGGGAGGCGTCTGGCTTTGATGTGTATTAAATATCAGGCTGGTCTCTTTCTTTGGCAAATATCTAACAGAGCTAAAAGAGGGAACAAATGATCCTCAAAGGAGAGGGGAAAGACAATCACTGGGAAATTTAATCCCCTGCACCATCCAGAATGGAGAGCGACTCAGGGCAACAGGTTCCTCCGAATGAAGACGTTTTTGGGATTTAGAAACATAAGGAACAGCACAAAACTTGAGAGGATTGTTAATTGACATTTGATAATGACACAGAGGGAAAACCTGAGCTTTCAGATCAGTGTTCAGAAATGAAAGACAAAGGGTGGAAATCAGAGATTTTGGATCCATTTTGCAAATTATAGAGAGGAAAGTGGAAAATCAGAGGGATTTTATATCAGTTGTTGATAGGAGGTAAAATCTGAGTGTTTCACATGAATACTTGATAAATGAATAAAGAGGAAATGGGCAACATTTGCAAACATTTTGTGTTCAATAATCTGAGAAAAGGTGTAAATCTGAGATTTTCTTATTATTTTATAATTAGAGACAGGAAAATCTCAGGGCATATTCAATTAGAAATAGACAACTAGAGAGAAGTGGGGCAAATGTTTAGGTTATTTTATTTGAATCTTTGAGATTTGCAAAGAAATTGTGTCACAAACTGCATATTTGATAACATGAGAGGAAAACACCAAGATCTGAGGGGAGAGAGTCACTTTCCTGTCAGGGTCCAGTGCTCCCTCCCCCTCCCCCTCCGGGGTCTCTCACTCACTGGGGGCTCCAGGCGGGGCTGGTGCGGTCAGAGCCTGGGGCTGCCTAGGGGGCAGGTCCCAGCTGGAGAAAGCAACCCCCCGGCCAGGATAGAAATGTGCTACTGGGAGCAGCCTGGGCTGGACCCACTCTATGGGGGACACTTGCTCCCCCCTCCCCTTCCTGGCCCTTCCCACGCCCTGTTGCCAGCAGAGAGTGGCCCCCCCAGCCCAGCCCAGAGGTGTCCCTGTCTCAGGCCCCCCCCAGCCTCTGCCTAGTTCAGAAATCACTCGGGGGAACCATTTCCCAACTACACAAGGACAAATCACTGCAGGTGAAAATGGGGGGAAACACCCCAAACCTGAGATCTGAACTGGCCATTGGCAAAGGGGAGAGAAAATGGGGCACAATGGGAGGAGGGGAACAGGGAACTTCTCAGGGGTTTGAGGGAAGGGGGTGTCAGCCTGGATGTTCCTTGTTGCTCTCTAGGGAGAAAGGGGGCAGGACAGGAGAGGAGGGGGGTCTCCACGGAGGGGGCAGTGGTAATTCCGAGGGGATTACCCTCACTTTTTCTCCCCGCTCCTCAGGGGTCACCTGCTCTTCTCCCCTCGCCCCCCGGCCATGTCCCGACTGCACAGACATTTTCCATCCATCCCTTTCCCAGGTCTCCCCCCTCCGCAGTCCCCGCCCGACCCCACGCAGAGGATGCTAGGTGTAATGCATGTTCAGTAGGGATTTCTCCCCTACTAATGCTGGGGTGTCCTTCTCCTATAGGTTAGTCTACTAATGATCTCTTCTTGGTGTCATGTGTGTCAGTTCATTGCCATGGCACTCGTGTGCTTAGACATCTGAGGATGCTCTATAGAAAAGCTCCTTGAGTGAGGTGATCCACAGGGAGTAGCTCAAAGCTCCAAAGTGCCTGGCCAGGGGCAGGACATTGGCACAGCAAGGGCGGGGTGTGTCAGTGACATCACAAAGGCCTTTTGCAGGACCTCACACTATTGGTCAAAGACTATTGGTGAGCAGGTGGTGACCTCACAGAGAGATCCTGACATAAGTCAGGGGCCAGGGGCTAGGGAAACCTCAGAGACCCCTGTGGCCTTGCTTCAGCAAGTCTCCTTCTCCAGGTCTCTGTCTGAGGACTGAGAGAGTATTCGGGTTCACGGACGTGAGCGCCAGCAGAAACCGCTTTCCAGTTTTCTCCTTCCCTTGTAGTGATTTTACTGGAAAACAGCCGTCCCTGTTTAGAAGGTAAGAGCCTCCTGGAGGTGTGAAACCTGTTCAGTCTGATCCATCTGGTGAGAGTTGAATTCTAGGCATGGAAAACATGAGCTTAAGGAGGCAGAATTTTTTTCCGCACCTGGGATTTTGTCCCTTAGAATCATGGGGACATTAGTGTTTGTCCTTTGTGTTTCACCTTTTCCTCCATCCACCTGTCCCTCCCTCCTTTCTCTTCATCTCTTCTTTTGTCCTTTCTCCTGTTCCCCTCCCAACACCAGAACGAGTGTGAGCGTGTATGTTGCGGGGGAGTGCTCTGCAGCTCTCACTGTGGGAGTTCCACCCAAAAATGTGAGGCTGAAATAGTGCTCAGGCAGTCAGGGCTGGATTAACCTTTTGTTGGCCCTGGCACCAAACATATTTGTGGGCCCCAGTGTAGTCACTGTGGGCTCCGAGTGTGGGCCTGGTGGGGCAGTGCCATTGGTGCCTTCGTATACCCGGTACTGAACCTCAGAGACATTTTTCGTTTTGATCACACACCTCTCCATGACTATATGCATTGCCATACACAGCTCCCTCAGCCCGCGGGTTTTCTTATTGAGCTGTACACCCATGTGGGTTTACCAGTGTCCACAGTGAGCAGAACTTTCATAGTGACCAAGGAAACTCCCCACATATTTATCTCTTTCCTCATTCAGACCTTCTCTAGCCATGTCTCCAGTACCCCCCCATGTCACCAGTCACTGCATGTGGTTCTAGTCTCCGCTCAAAGTCCTAAAGCCAGCAGACACCTGATCAGTTCTGACAGATCCCTCCCTCAGCCCCCATCCTGCCATGTGAGCAAGCCACCTGCAAACACCATTTCCCCAAAGTGAGGACTTAGCCCTTGGGAATCTGAAGACACCAGCGTCTCTCCCTCTGCTCCCATCTACATGCTAGTCTGCTACCTGGTCACCACCACCTCTCCCCATACTTGTTTCCTTTCTACTTTGGACATGCTCCCAACCAGCTGGAAGCTCCCTCTGCAAGCCTGACCTGCTCCCGCCTTCCCTGCTCCCCCGACATTCCTTTCCTACTGGTGACCTCTGTTCCTTGAGGTTAACTCCAGTGTCTTTAGGTGCTCTAGCTTAATGGCCCCAGGAGTCATAGAGCCACTTGTAGTTTCTCTAGCTACAGCCATGGGGCAACTGCCAGAGGCCAGCCTTGGACAGCTGCAGCTACTAGCCGCAGGAGCGGAGGCAATGCCAAGGCTGAGCATGCTTGAACCTTGCAAGGGCAGCACTAGGGACTCTAAATCCTCAGCACTGGCCCTAGGCAGCTGCAGACTCTGGAGTTAGGCACTTTCCTCCTCTAGGTTCCTGCATGGTTACAGAACTGCAGTAAAGTGGAACAATTATCAGCTTCTGTGATTGGAAGATGTCTGGATCCATCTAATAAGACTGTCCTACATAAATGAGGAAAGTTGAGGTGCCTTTATTATTCTTTTGTTCCATTCTTTGTTTCTATGGGGAATTTGCCAGTGCAATATCACTGTCTTCCTTTTAAACAAACATAACTAAAAAATAAAGTGTAATGGCTGTTGAAAATAGCAATTCCAGCCCTCGTTAGCACTGTGAAGACCACAACGTTTGTTGCTCAATTTTCTCCTACTTTTTCTACAGTAAATGATCAGCATATTTGATTTCGGATTTCTACAGTGGATCAGCATATTTGATTTGGGAGAAATGAAGTAACAGCTGCCCAAATTGAGCTTGAGAACTCCGGATTTTGAGGTGTTCAGATCTGGTAGGCAGGGGTTAGATTCCCTTTATGAATATTAGATACATCTGGAAAGGAAAAGTCAATTTCTATTTTCATGGCTCAGAAGTGGAAATCCTCCTGTCCTGTATCTGAAGCTGTCCAGGTCCAGCAGAGCCTCCCCTTCCTTACTTACCATTTTACCTTCCGGTGGCATCCACATTCCTCCCTTGCCCAGCTTCAGATAGAGAGGGGCCCTACCCCGTTAGTCCACCCAGTTCCATCTTTGGGGGCTGCCAGGCGAGGTCACACCAGCATCCCTAAGCCTGTCTGGGGAAGTCTTCTGAGGGTGCTACCTGGGCCAAAGCCTTCTACTCCTTGGTCACACCTCTTCCCTATTCACAGCTGGCACCCCCTTCTAGCAGCCAGCCCCCCAGCCACAGCTTCCCCCCTCCCTTTCCTGTTGATAGCAGCCAAGGGAATGCTGGGAAATGTTTCTTCTCTGCTCCAAGGCAGCTAGCTGGTCAAGGAACTACAGCTCCCAGGGCCCTATGGGGTCTCCTCTCCCCTACTGAATTAAGGCTGCTCTGAGGCTCCCTTTCTGCAGAGGGGAGGAAGTTACTGTTACAGGTCCCTTCACAGCTGGGGCCTAGCACTATGGCACCATGTCAAATCCAGTACTGCTCCCAACTCTATTCAGCTCTGCTGCTGGCTGGATCCCTTCCCATTCTTTATGTTTCCTGTCTCCCCTCCAAGGAGAAGTTCTGCATTGTTCCTGTGTGGGGAATTAAACCCAGGCTGTCTGGATGAAAGCCAAGAATCCTAACCACTAGACCACATGGGACTTCCATAACACGTTTACATGTTCATATTCAATAACACAATTAAACGTAGCCATTCAAAGTAGCCACTTAAAAGAAGCCATTCAAAAAACTTCAAAAACAGACTTCAAAGAGAAATTGCAGAGTTACAACTGATCTGCAAATTTAACACCATTAATTTGAGCTTGAAGAGGGACTGGGGGTGACTGGCTCACTACAAAAGCAATTTTTCCTCCCTTGGTATTGACACCTCCCTGTCAATTACTTGGAGAGAGCCACATCCACTCTGACTGAATTAGCCTTCAACACTGGTTCTCCCCTTGTATGGTAACTCCCTTTACATCATGTTTCAATATATATTTATGCCTCTATCTGCAATTTTCACTCCATGCATCTGAAGAAGAGGGCTTTTTACCCACGAATGCTTGTGTCCAAATAAATCTGTTAGTTCTTAAGTTGTCACCGGACTCCTCGTTGTTTTTGTGAAATAAAAGCAAAATGCACTCTAAGCTGATCTTAACCCTTTCAATGTCCTTACAAACTTAGATGCTTCTCACCACAGGCCGGCTGGTGGCTTTTCAGCCAGGCTCTCCCCTTTCGTAAGCGCTTCAGTTGCTTGGTGTGGGAGTGTCTGTAGATGTGGGTGGACAAAGCATGGCAAATGTCTCTGCTTTTATCATGTCCTTTCTTCCCTCTTGGCTTTGCTCCCCCTTCAGAGTCAGGTGAGCATCACTGCGTCTCTCCAAGCAAGTCTGAGCAATTCCCCTATGGTGTCCTCTTGCAGGTAAGTGATTGCACTGTAGCTCCCTTGCTGAACAATGGCTGTTGATGGGTTGTTTGACACCCTGTCCTGGTGTTGGTTACTTTCCTTGCTGTTGTCACTGGGGAGCTAATATTTGGCTGACTCCCCCACCTTACAGCATAGTGATAACCACACTGCACAATTCTCATAACTTCATATGCATGAATGGTAAACATCTATGGGTAGAGAAATGACTTTCAGCAGATCATATCCTTTCCCCTGATACCTTACAAGGCATGCTCTGTATATAAGATCACGATTATATGAAAATGAGGAGTATGGGGGTTACAGCACACTCCCCCAAAGGTACAGAATGTCACACTGAGATTCTATTTTCATTTGTTATGTAACAGCATTAAAGAGATCCAGTGACTTTCCAATGGCATTTTCAAGTGCTAAAATAGCAAGCGCTGTTGGTCTCTCATTGGCCATCAGCGACTGAAGATACGGTTTAATGAGCCAGAGCTTCAAGGCGAGGGTGGCTCTGTCCACTGCCTTCCGTTGCGCTGCTGGGCACCAAGTCCCTGGCGGTCAATATGTGAAGCTGGGAGAAGAGAGTGGGGTGGCAAGCGGTGGTAGAACTTTTGCCACCAGGGTCTAGCTGTCTAACTTTCTCTTCGTACTGCTGGGCCCCCGTTGCTTTCAGGTAACACAGGAACTAAGGCAGGAATAGGGTGAGGAAGCAAGTAAAGCCGAGCAAGGAAGGCAAAAGTTAATCTTATCTTCATGGGCAGCTCGCAATGACGTCCTTTTTCTGTGCTACAGCTGACAACAACATCAAAGACAGAAAAGTAACAGGCCAAAAAGAAACCTAGCAGCTGCTGAAACAGTTCAGTTGGGAGCGTGCTAGACTAACAGGCTCTTCTATCCTCCTTTATGCACGGGCGGGATGTTTTCTGAGAGTGCAGCAGTTCCTTTAACTGCCACGAGTCCCTCATTTCAGGCTATGCAGCAGGAAAAGACAGCATGGGCTTCTGCACCGAGTTGGCCCACCTGACCTTTCATTCTTCTCTTGCTCTTTGTCAGCAAGGAGAAGAAAAAGAAGCTCTCCCTCAAGCTGGAGTCACACGGGCGAGGTAAGGACGACTTCCTGAGTGCTGGCTCCAGTCCTCTGCCCTGCCAGCTGACCTATCGAGGGGCTACCACCACAGTCTCTAGATTTGTCCATCGGTCTGTGCCAGAGTGAGCAACAACCCAGTAGGTGGATTTTCTGTAGTGTAGTGGTTATCCCATTTGCTTAACACGCAAAAGGTCCCTGGTTCAAAACCAGGCAGAAACATGCTGGCTTCCTTTTCCCAGATCCCCTTGTTGTTCAGAAAGGGCACTCCTCCTCTTGGCCTATCCCTGGGATAACTCCAACCCCTGCATGACAGAGGATGCTGACAGCAGTGGAGAAAGCACCTTGGTGTCAGGCTGGAGAACCTAGACTAGTTAGGCCAGTCACCATTTGGAGGCTTGTGGCTTGGCCACCTCTGCTGTTGGAGGTTGGCCTATAGAGGCTCTCACTTCCTGCTGGGCTCCTTTGCGTGACTGGCCAAACGAGGAAGTGAGGCAGGAATGGGGCAATAGAGGAAAGTTGAGCTGAGGAAGGCAGGGAAGAAGCTGTGCGGCTAAGTGGGGTTAGTAGAGCATCACCCTTCATTCTGCAAAGCCTGGGGAGGTGTGGTTGGCTGCTGGGAGGTAGAATCCTGTGCCTGCCTCTTGGCTTCCCAGGAGTGGCTACTTGCAGCCCAGGAGAAGAAGGGAGGTTCTGGGTGAAAGGAAAACAAGCAAAGCTGAGTCCAAGTGGAGAATGGCGGCTCCTTTATGGCCAACCTGGGGGCATGACTGATGGTTTTAGAGGTGGAGGCTGGGCTGACTGTGAGCAACTGGGATCCAGGAAACCCCCACCTGCCCTTCTGAGGGCTGAACCCATGGAGGTGCGGTTGGCTGCTGGGAGACAGACCCCTGTGGCTGCCTGTTGGCATCCCAGGGATGGCTACTTGCAGCCCAGGAGAAGCGGGTTTCTGGGGGAAAGGAAAAGCAGCAATGATGAGGCTGAGTGGGCTCCTTTCTGGCCGAGATGGTGGACTGTGGTGAGTCTGGGAGTTGCCTGTAAGCCATAAGTGGACGTAGTGCAGTGAAAACTGCTGCTCCATTCTGGCCGACCTGGGGGAGCCATGGGTGACTTGGGAGTGGGGGCAGGGCGCTGGCTGTGAGCAAATGGGATCCAGGAAGCCCCAGCCTGCCCCTCCAGGGGCCGAGTCTTCTTCTCTCCTACCATGGGGAGCCCGACCTTAAGCCTGCCCAGAATGTGCAGCAGCTCGAGCATTAAGCCTTCCTGTGTGCATAACTGAACTACGCCCTAGTGTAATAAGGTGTAAAGTTTAGATTGTGAATTTATCTTTAATTTCCACGGTAATTTACCTTGATCTTTTATTCCTACCACTTATAATCCTTAAAACTCCATCTTTCTGTAGTTAATAAATCTGTTTTATGCTCTACTTAAACTGGTGTATTTTGCTTGAAGTTCTTGGGAAATCTCAGCTCCATTACAAGGCTGGTTCATGTACTATTCACAGTGAGGGAGGGGTGGACCCTGTGTAATAAACTCACACTGATCAGGCTTCTGATTAAGGCAAGATGGTATGATGCAGGGGTGCAAGGTTGCAGAACTGTAGGGGGGGCGACTTTCTATCATTAGTGTTATGAGTGGCTGCAGAAGCATTCATGTAATTCAGTTGGCTGTGTCCCTACCTACGGATGTCTGTGTAAGTGCAATATCTGCCAGAGATTCACAGCTTGTCTCAGCATCACATGTGTGAGAGGGAGCCCAGGTGGTGGGACAAAGGGCTCAGGGGTCCCACTGTTCAGTTGCATCCCATAGATCCCATCACAGACTTTCAACAACCACAGCGGGTGCTCACTGAGACAGAGAGAGAGATGCCAAAATAGTGATCTCCAGTGCCAGCAGACATCAAACTATCAGAAATTCTGTGAACAGAGAAGACCCTGCTAGTGGAAAATGCCTTTGAAAAAGGCCCTTCTGTCCCCAGCTGTGGTCGTACAGTGCTCAGTGCTCTGCGTTGTGGCCTCAAGAGTCATGGATGCAAGTTGAGTTACGATGACCTTTTCCTTGTCTCCACATTTCTTAGGTGCCTCTTCCAACCCTTGTCAGAAAAAATGACCGGTTTCTTTTGGAAGCATTTGCACTGCAAGGCAGAGGCAGTCTTCTCTGCTTCTTCAAAAGATTGACCAAGAAGTGGGAGGAGTGGAAAGATTTGGCAACGCACCACTGGGTGCTGCATCTCTAACCTCTACTTTACCTGGCAAGTGCCTCTGGGACTTTTCTCCCAGCTGCTCCATTTTTCATCAGTGACAATCAAAAGGAAGATGACATGACATCTGTGTGTGGACATCCCCAGCGAATCACAAGGACGTGTGGTGCAGGCTTTTGTGTTGCAGCAATTGCAGTCAAAGCAACCACCATGCCAATGCCAGTCACAGCAGCCTTTTCATCAACTCCAGGCTTGTGATTTGATTCTTTCCAATGTTTCTCTCCAAAGAAGCCTTTTCCTTAGCAAGCAATGACTTGGATACCAAGGGAGGTCTCTTCTGTTTCCTAGAAAGACACAGGAAAATGTGAGCAGAGGAGACAAAACCCATAGAACAAGGTACTACTGGAAGTCGAACCCAAGATCTTCTGCTTACTAGACAGGTGCTTTAGCCACCCAAGCCATGGTGCCTGCCCGGAGAAAATCCCTCTGTAGATGTTCACTGACAAAGAGATGCCAAAATAGAGTTCTCCACTGCCTGCAGCCATCACACTACCAGGAGTTCTGCGCACAGAGAGGCCCCTGCTGGTGGAAAAGGCTTTGGTAGAGACTCTTCTGACACCAGCCTGTGCTCATATACTGTTTAGCACTTTGTGTTGTGACTTCAGCATCCACAGATGCTAGTTGAGTTGGGGGACATTTTTCCTGTCTCCACATTTGTCTAATGGCTCCTTTCAACACTTGCCACCAAAAAGACTTGTTTCTTTTGCAAGCAATGTGCAGCTAGGCAAAGGCAGTCTTCTCCATTTCCTCAGAAGATCACCAAGCTGTGGGGAGAGAAGACACATTCAGCCAAGCTGGATGCTGAATCTCCTCTTTGTTCAGCAGGTGTCTGTGAAGGACATAAATCTCCACCATGTAGAGGGCAAGAATAGGAGTTTATTACACACTGAACTGGCAGAGTGTCACCTTGCTTATTAGGCTCAGAGACACTGTTAATTGATTACAATAGAATATATAGATTTTCCATGGGTGGGGGAAACAGACAGGATAGGGAGTTCCAAACTCTGGGATAGGTTTTGCAGCAAGACATTATAAGCACAGTAGCCAAAGGTTAACAGGTTACGTAATGTCTCCACCCATGGTCTCAAGTTAGCAAGTTAACATTTCATGAATACTTTGATAAAATGTTATTAGTATAAAATATCTATGCTGAATTCTGAATTGAGGTCCATAGGAAAGGAGCAACTTCTTTGATTGTCCTCCAGGTACATTCCTAGGGTTTAAAGCAAAGAAACAGTGAAAGTATATGGCAATAAAGATTGTTTTCTGTGTGTCTTAAGGCAAGGCATTGGTCCCTGGGAAGGGAGGTGGAAGGATGCCATATCTTATATTGACATCTCCCAACTTTTCATAAACTCAAGGTTGGATCTCTGGGAAGAACGTCTTCCTACAGAAGAGACTTACACATTAGGAACAGGGATTCTTTGTTCAATCTGCAACTCTGAATAAGATACAATTCTTTAGTTCTTAGCTCCAACACCTGGCAATTTGCTGACCAAACCTATCTTAGCAAGCAAGGCTTTCTGTTTACCCAGCTTTCTTTTAGCTGGTCACTATTTGCTAGGCTTCTGGTCCCTTGATTATACTCTGGACTTTGGATCTGGAAAAGAGCTGGCACAATCCATAGACCAGGTTGTTATATAATATGCACATGAATTTTAACCCTTCACATACGGTAATGGCAAAGTTCTTGGTTCAGGCTTGTAGCAGTGATGGAATAAACTGCAGGTTCAAATCAAGGCTCAGGAGTCCATCCACAGCTGGGATGGGTCATTCAGTCCCTTGTACAGAGCTTCAGGTTGCAGCAAAGTCCCTTCAGAGGTATGAAGCAGGACTGAAGATAAGATGGAGACGAGGCATCAGCCTTTTACAGTCTCTTGCCATGTGGTCTTTGTTTTCTTTGTCCCAAGGACACTCTATCCAGCACGTGGCATAGAAAAACCTTTGAGTTTTGTCCCTGTATACCTTGCTGAGCCACAAGGCATATCTACCTTCTCTCAATGGGTTGATTGTAGAGCTGACTTTCCTTAATGGAGTTCTGATAAAACAGATTCATCTCCCCATATAGAGATCAGCTTCAGTATCTCCCGAACAGTCCATGCTGGAGCTCTTTTTTGATTCTGGGACTGCATAGTCACCTGTGCTGATCAGCGCTCCACGCTGGACAAACAGGAAATGAAATTCAAAAGTTCACGGGGCTTTTCTTGTCTACCTGGCCAGTGCATCCGAGTTCAGATTGCTGTCCAGAGCAGTCACAATGGTGCACTGTGGGATAGCGCCCAGAGACCAATACCGTCAAATTGCAGCCACACTAACCCTAATCTGACATGGCAATACTGATTTTAGCACTACTCGTCATCAAGGAGGAGCACAGATACCGGTATTAAGAGCCCTTTATATCAATATAAAGGGCTTCTTTGTTTGAACGGATGCAGGGTTAATGTGACAAAAACTCGTAGTGTTGACCAGGCCAGAGAGAGCAGCAGGTTTCCCTTTTTGTTTCCTGCTTTCGTTTCCTTGACTAGTTTCTCCTCTGCACCAACTTGCTGGATTTGTTTGTGAGTCTGACTAGCTCAGTCGGTAAAGTATCAGACTTTTAATCTGAGGGTTCAAGTCCCTGGTCAGGTAATAAACTACTCATTATATCTTAAAAATCTGTCTTTCTGGAGTCTTCTGTGATGTTTTTTCTCTTCAGGATTTTGCCTTTTCTAAGAAGGGCCTTTGTGTGTGGGGGATTGAAGGGGCAACTTCCTGACAGCCCCTCTGTCCTTGCAGGCTGGAGGAATAAAGGCCTCTGGGCATATAGCATGTTCCTCCCCTGCACGCACACACACAAAATATCCCTATGGAATTACAATCACCTGCTGCCTTCCCCTGTTCTGCTGGATCCCCAAATGAGGATACTCTTCAGCCTAAACCCATGTCCCCTCTTTGCCCAGTGCCCCTCAGTCCCAACCCTCAGTCCCTCCTATGCTCACTGCTCCTCACTCCCAACCAGAGCCTGCTCCTCTTCACCCTTCTCCTCTGTCCCAACCCACAACCCCCTCCTATTCCCAGTGCCCCTCAATCTCAACCCACAGCTCCTTCCTTCCCCCCAGCAGCATGTGCTTCAGACCGCCTCAGGAAGATTTTCTTGCAAGGTTTCGTGTATGAGTCTTCATGTGGATTTTACAGAATCTTGGGAATATGTTGGGTTGCTTGCAAAAATGATCACTTTTGGCTGGTGTTGGATTCCCAGTCTCCTTGTTATTGGGACAGGAGAAATAAAGGGTTGTTGTCCTTGTTGTGTGAATCGAGGGCAGCAGAACTGTGCTTGGCAGACCCAGATGGAGGGACTCACCCTCAATTCAATAGCACTTGCTAGGCAGGGGACATTGGTTCCAAAGCCAAGTGGCTGGGGCCTGAGTCCTCATGCTAAAATTTATGTGTTAGACTAACTTTAGGACAGGGCGGATGTGGAGGGGTGAGTGAGTCCCTAGACAACATAGTGAGTACGGTGCCTTCTTATTTTCCCCCTTTTCCACCCAGGATTGCAGATGAACTCTACAGAGGCACCTCTGGGCTTGCACTGACTAAGGACAAGAGCTGTGAGTGGGGTGCAGAGAGGAGATGGCTCATGTTAAATGACTTTTGGTTGCTGGACTTACGAACCTTAGGGAGAAGGACACTGCCCAGCTTATTTGTGGGTGGGTCTTTTCCTCATAGTTTAGGTTTATGTGTTGGGGCTGCTGACATGATTTCTGCTAACCCTGGGCTTGCATTGCAATGTAGACGTACCCTGAGAGTGCAGCTATACTGAGATTAAATCCATGAGGCCTGGCTGGCCTGTATGATCTGATTTGGGCTCCTGGGGCTCAGGTTGTGAGGCTAAAACCTGCAGTGTAGACATTTGGACTCAGACTGGAGCCCAGGCTCGGAGACTCTCATCCCTTGTGGAGTCTCACAGGCTGGGCTCAAGCCCAAGTGTCTACACTGTAATTTTATTACCCTGTCGCACAAGCCCCACAAGCCTGAATCAACTGACCCAGGGTTTGAGAATAGTGACTTGGGTGTGCTAATGGCAGTGTAGACATAATGCTAGGCTATGTCCACACTGCAATGAAACATCCAGGGCTGCCCCATGCCAGCTCCGGCTCCTGGGGCTTGGGCCGTGGGGTGGTAAATTTGCAGTGTAGACATCTCAGCTCAGGCTCAATACCGGGGTCTGGGACCCCACAAGGTTGGGAGGGAGTTTAGCAAGCAAAAAAGGTAAAATAGCAGTGGAGTATTACCGTGGACTCAGTGGCATCTCTCCATTGGTCTGTCTGCTTTGGGGCAGGGACAATAACACGTCCTGCTGCTTTTGTTGTTTCAAAGGGCGGTTTAGGATTTTCATTCTCAGACACTGGGCACAAAGCAGGACTCAACCCTCAATGCAAATTAAATGAGCTGCCCACAGATTCTGGCAGCCACAATGAGCATTTCGTGCGAGAGCTCAGACCTGCCCCTGTCTCAGAGGGAGGGGGTCAGCTGTGAGGGGACTGGACCACTGTCCTATCAGCTCTTATCTCCCAAACTTTCAATAACTCTATTATCAGTGGCTCTGAGCATAATTTAAACCATAAGAAAAACCACACGGGGCTAGGCCGAAGGCCCATCTAGCTCTGAATTTTGTCTTCTGACAGTAGCCAATACCATGTACCCCAAAAGCCACTCCTCTAGGGACCTGAACCCAGGATCTCCTGCTTACAAGGCAAGTGCTTTAGCCAGCTAAGCCATGGTGCTTGCATCTGGCTAAAACACAGTGTCTGACCACCTTCGATCGGCAGCTCGTGGCTGGTGTACACACTGCAATGCCACATCTGGTGACAAAACAGCCCTGTTTTGGTGACAAAATAAAACCACTTCGATGAGAGGCCTAGAGCTTTTTGCAGCAAACTTAAAGGGACAGAGTGCCAGTGTAGATGCTGCCGTTCATTATATAACCATAACTGGCCTCCTCCAGTAACCCATAATGCCTGCAGTGAACTCGCCTGCCCTGCATTCAGCTACAGAGCCATGGGACCCTCCCCTTTCATAGCTCCAGGAAGTTCTGACAGCTAAGCCTGCTGCTCTGCTCAGGCAGCCAAGAGCAAATCTCTGCCGTGGATGCTGCTCCCTCCCGCCCTGCAAACACAGAGCAGGTGACAGGAGCTTCCTTACAGTGGGGGCGGTGGGGCATTGGCATCTGAACTGTGACAACCCCATGATACCCCTTCTTTCGAGGAGGCTCTTACCTTCTAAACAGGGACGGCTGTTTTCTGGTAAAATCACTACAAAGGAAGGAGAAAACTCAAAAGAGGTTCCTCCTGGCGCTCACGTCCGTGAACCCAAATACTCTCTCAGTCCTCAAAGAGAGACCTGGAGAAGGAGTCTTGCTGAAGCAAAGCCCCAAGGGTCTCTGAGGTTTCCCTGGCCCCTCACCCCTGTCCTGCCTGGCTGATGTCAGCATCTCTCTGTGAGGTCACCACCTCCCCACCACCTTGGACCAATAGTCTGAGGTCCTGCAAAAGGCCTTTGTGATGTCACTGTCACACCCCTCCCTTGCTGTGCCAATATCCTACCCCTGACCTGGACCTTTGGAGGTTTGAGCTACTCCCTGTGGATCACCCCACTCAAGGAGTGTTCGTTCTAGGCAGCAAGCCAGCTAGACAGGAAAACATCAGACGCTGCTCCCAATGCTACACTCTGTTTTTCAGAAATTAGTCAACTTTATGGCCGGAAGAGACCATTAGAGCATCTAATCTGACCCCCTGCATATCACAGGCCTCCTGTATGACACAAGAGCTACTTTGGGGGCAAAAACATTCCAGAAAGGCATCTAGTCTTCATTAAATGACATCAGGAGATGGTGAATCCACCACTTTCCTTGGTAGCTTGTTCCTGTGGTGAATCATCCTCACTGCTGAATTTTTGCGCCCTATTTGTAATATGAATTTCTCTTTTCACTTTTCGGCCATTGGGTCTTGTTATGCCTTTCTCTGCTCGATTAAAGAGCCCTTTAATACCCAGTCTTTTCTCTCCCTGAAGGCACTTCAACACTTCAGTGAAGTCACCTTTCAATCTTCTTTTGATAAGCTAAACAGGTTGAGCTCTTTCACTACTCACTAGAAGGCATTTTTCTCCAGCCCTCAGAACATTTGGTGGCTCTTTGCTGCCCCAGCAGAGCAGTTTGCAGGGACCACTGGAGTGGTTCATGGAATGGCTGGTGGAGTGGAGCGGCTCAGACTCCCTGCTTGCAAGAGGGGAAGTATTGCCTCCTAGAGGCACCCAGGGGGGTGATGTGTAATTGTCCCAGGTCACTGGGTGGGGGTTCGAGCCAGATTTGTATTGTTTTATTGAAGCAGAGCTCCTAGATACTGAACCCAGCCCTTGTTTCTGCCAACTCAGAGGGGCAGAAGAGTTACAGGAATTTATCACACAACCCTCCCTGTTCCCATGGGGAGAATCTAGGGAAGGGGGAGTCATTCCTCACCTGTGCTCCCAGAAGAACTGCTAGGACTCCTTCCTGCCAGCTACTCACTCCTGGATTCACCCTCAGCTCCTGGGATCTGTCTGCTCAAAAGGCTCCAGAGGCCTGGGGTTGGGAGGGCGTCACTGCACAGTCTGAAACACAAGGGAGGATTCTGGAATTGAAGGAAGGAGCAAAAAATGGAGAGGAAAGAAACAGAGAGAAAACGCCTCATCTCTCTCCCCTCCCCGTCCCAGCAAGAAATGTTACCAAGGATCAGTGTTAGGGGAAATGGTGCCCTGGCTAAAACTTAGACTTTGGCACTTCCTCATCACCCCTAGACGATCCCCCTCTCCCTTTACCCCCTAGTTCCGGCACTCCCAACCCTTGTGCCTCCTTCACCCCAACTCCTGCCCCCTCCTGTGCCCTAACCCCTACACTGTGTCCCCTTTGCCCTTAACTCCCATACTCCCCTCTTGTGCCACCAACCACTGCCCCCTCCTGAACCCCCTTGACCCCTAACCCCTTCACCCCTTCCAGTGCCACCAGCCACTGCCCCCTCCTGAATTCCCTTCGCCCCTAACCCCTGCACCCCCTCCTGTGCCACCAGCCACTGCCCCTCTCCTGCACCCCCTTCACCCTAATCCTACACCCCCTCCTGTGCCACCAGCCACTGCCCCCTCCTGAACTCTCTTCACCCCTAACCCCTGCGCCCCCTCCTGTGCCACCAGCCACTGACCCTCTCCTGCACCCCCTTCACCCCTAACCCCTGCGCCTCAACCCCTTCCCCTCTCCTGCACCCCTTCACCCCTAACCCCTGCACAGCCTCCTGTGCCACCAGCCACTGCCATCTCCTGCACCCCCTTCACCTCTAACCCCTCCACCCCCTCCTGTGCCACCAGCCACTGCCCCTCGCCTGCACCCCCTTCACCCCAACCCCTGCAACCCCTCCTGTGCCACCAGCCACTGCCCCTTTCCTGAACCCCCTACACCCCTAACCTCTGCACCCCCTCCTGTGCCACCAGCCACTGACCGTCTCCTGCACCCCCTTCACCCCTAACCACTGCGCCCCAACCCCTGCCCCTCTTCTGCACCACCTTCACCCTAATCCCTCCACCCCCTCCTGTGCCACCAGCCATTGACCCTCTCCTGCACTCCCTTCACCCCTAACCCCTGCACCCCCTCCTGTGCCACCAGCCACTGCCATCTCCTGCACCCCCTTCACCCCTAACCCCTGCACCCCTTCCTGTGCCACCAGCCACTGCCCCCTCCTGAATTCCCTTCACCCCTAACCCCTGCACCCCCTCCTGTGCCACCAGCCACTGCCCCTCTCCTGCACCCCCTTCACCCCAACCCCTTCCCCCGCTCTTTTGTCCCCAACCCCTGCGCCTCCTCCTGCACCCACGTGCGGACAGTGATCTGTGTGCATAGAGCAGCTAGCATTGCTCCTTCCTGGGATGCTGCTCCTCCGGGTACCCCTAGGGGCTGTGGGGGTGGGGAGATGAGAAGTGACGTCATCCGAGCTCCCTGCATCCAGGTCACTTTCCTCAGCTGGACTGCATAAGGGGAGGGCAGAGAGCAGAAGCTTCTGATGCTCCCCTCACAGCACAGCCCAGGTGGGGAAAGTGACCAGGACGCATGGAGCACATAGTATTGCTTCTCACTCCCACCAACCCTCTATGGGCCCATGGAGGAGCATTGGGGCAAGGGAGAGCAGTGAGCACCTTTGCACTGCCACACGGTGCCCATTGACCCCCTGGAGCCTTGGGTGGCTGCTGGGGGCCCCACCCCTAGTGCCGGTCTGGCTCCCCAGCACAAGCAGCAGAAAACACAGGGAGACTGGCCCCACACTGAGCAGCGGTAGCCTGGGCGGCACGTAATGGAGGTCGGGGGGGCTCAATCTCCCCAAACCTTGCATCACCAAGGGGACAGTGGGGCCCATGACTGGGACCCCGGTCAAATTAGGCCACCCTGCAAATGTTTCCCCTATGTCAGCCCCAGGGCTGGAGGAGCTCCCACTCCCTGCTACGGCCCAGGGGCTGCAGCAGGGGTACGGAGCTTCTCTGGTCTCAGGGCCGCAACGGGGCAGGGGTAAAGGAGTGACAGGGTGGGGCTGGTGAGGGAAGGGTTGGAACAGAGGTGATAGTGGATGGGGCTATGGGTGGAAGGGGCAGAGCCACAGACAGAAGGGGGTGCATGGTTCTGGTGCTGGGGCCCCCACACTTGTTCTCCCTTTCCCTGGGCTTTGGCATCACTAGCCCCTGCTTAGCGAGTAGGGTTCAGTGGTCCCCATAATGTGGGGTATGACTCCTAGGGAGACACAAAGGAACATTCATGGGGGCACCTCAGTCAGCCCCCATGGAGGGCAGGGAGGAAGCACCACTCAGCCCCACTCTGTCCCAGCTCTTCCCCAACCCCACCCTCAGTCTGGGCCTCTGGCTCCCAGCCCAGCGATGACCCCCTTGCCCCTGTCCGCACCCCTTTCCAAAGCAAGCAACAGCCCCACTCCCAGCCCTGCTTCTCGACCGTGGCTTCCGAGGGGCCACAGCCATGGCTAAGGGGGCACAATGTGAAATATTTGGGGACCACTGTTTTAGCGTGATGCCCTCAATCCTTCTCTGCAGTCCAATAAAAGCTATTCCTCACCCATCTACCCCTCCATCAGGATGGACTAGGTCTGTTCTGCTGCCCTTCACTCATACAGGAAGGAGAATAACATTTTATTCCACTCAATCCTAAAGTGATTTGTAACCCAAGACCATCCCAAACTGGTCATTTTGGGGAAGCGGCCCCATCATGCTGCATAGCTAGGCAGAGTAGGTGTGTCTATGCAAACACGGTCTGTTCCTGAAGTCTTTCCCCAGCTCCTCACTAGATGTGAGGAGGGAGCTCATTCAGACCCTGCTTACGCTTAGTATTTAAAAACTCCTTCGTGTCCCTATCTCTGTCGGCCTTAGATTTCTCCTCCTGTCCCTTTTGTTACAGCTCAGGTCAGGTGGCCCAGTGGTTACAGTGATAGACTGCTAATCCATTGTGCTCTGTATGCATGGGTTCAAATCCCATCCTCGGTGGGTGCATTTAGTTTTGACTCTCCCTTTATAGACAACCATCTCCCCACTTGGTACAATAACAGACACAACAATGTTGCTTCTTGCAAACAAAGACCTTCTCAGAAACTCCAACACCCGCCCCCCGGCTTTAAATAAAATGTCTAAATCCTAGATTTCTAAAAAATGTCTCTAGTTCTGTATTTCGTAGTTTTTATCTTAAAAGCTAATGTTTCCTCAAGCTGAATAAGGCAACGCTTCAAAGGAAAATGTTAGAAATGGTAGGGAGAAATAGGAAAGGAAAAAGCCCCTTTTCTCAGGAGATACAAACTCGACTCCCTCCTGTCTTTATCACCAGTGGATTTTGCCTCCCTCCTTCTGAGGTGTAAATAAAATAAAGAGGAGACAAGGTGGTTTGGCACAAACAAAGATAAGTGTAGTCAGCGTAAAGGTACAGAAAGCTGGGGGAACAGGGGAAAATGCAAACTTAATGAATACAATGAAACAGTGACTGGGTTTGGGAGCTTAACGCTCAGGCCCATAAACCCTCCCTTGGAAACTAGAAAACACTAAACAATGCCCCAACACAGAAACCTTTCCCCACTGTTCAGGTGCAGTGGATCCCAGGTGCCGGCGCGACGCCCAGGACCTTCCACTCTCCCGCTGATTTAGAACCGTTGAGGAGGAGCACTGGGGAGTCCAGACGACGGTTGGGTTTCGTTGCTGGCACGGAGGCCCTCTGGGATGCTGGACACCAGGAATGCAGGACGGCAGGAATGGGGGTGACAGGCCTCCTGTTCCTCAGTCTCACGGTGGGACCGAGGGGGTTCTTCACTCTCCAGCTTGGGAGCACTGTGAAGACACGACCGTGGACGGGTGACTCAGAGATTCCCTCCTTCCTCATCACTGCACAACTGTTATCTTTTGTCTGAGCCAGGCAGAGTTTATCTTCATCACGTTCTATCCATCCACTTCTCAAAGTGTCATGTGATGAAGCATTCTCCGTTGTCTGTGCTTGGAGATGATGCTTTGACTTCTTTAATCCTCTATCAGAGTCGCTGTGAGTGGAGATGAAAGTTTCAAAGACCTGGGAGAGGAATTCAAATGGATCCCAAACACAGTGCGATCATTGGGAGTTTAAATCCCAGGTTCCATCTATTGGCAAAGCCACTTCTAACAAGGTAGCTGTTTTGTCCCCCATTATGGCACAAGTTTGAAATATGGGCAGCATAGAGCCAATATTCATAACATCAACTACAAAAATGATACACATCTAGAGATAGCATCATTATAATCAGCCAATCAGAACCTCTCCATAGACCCCTTACATGACAACCTTTCTACAGTATTGACTGCAAATATAGAACAGTGGTCGCAACTGTGATCTATACAGTTACAGATTATGTCAATAACGTCACAGGAGGTGACATGGCATCAGTGAGACTGATATTGGAATAGCTTTCAGTTTTGGTGTCCTCATTTGAAAAAGATGTTGTGAAATTGGAGCTAGGGCAGCAAAGAGCTACCAAATGTTCTGAGGGCTGGAGAAAAATACCTTCTAGTGAACTATTGAAAGAGCTCAACCTGTTTAGCTTATGAAAAGAAGATTGAAAGGTGACTTCGCTGAAGTGTTGAAGTGCCTTAATGGAGAGAAAAGATTGGTTATTAAAGGGTTCTTGAATCTAGCAGAGAAAGGCCTAACAAGACCCAATGATTGGAAGGTGAAAAGAGACAAATTCCTATTACAACTAAGGCACAAATAGTCAACAGCGAGGATGATTCACCACAGGAACAAGCTACCAAGGAAAGGGGTGGATTCTTCATCTCCTGATGTCATTTAATGAAGACTAGATGCCTTTCTTGAATGTGTTTGCCCCCAAAGTAGCTCTTGTGTCATACAGGAGGCCTGTGACATGCAGGGAGTCAGATTAGATGATCTAATGGTCTCTTCTGGCCAGAAAGTCGACTAATTTCTGAAAAACTGAGTGTAGCATTGGGAGCAGCGTCTGATGTTTTCCTGTCTAGCTGGCTTGCTGCCTAGAACGAACACTTCTTGAGTGGGGTGATCCACAGGGAGTAGCTCAAACCTCCAAAGGTCCAGGCCAGGGGCAGGACATTGGCACAGCAAGGAGGGGTGTCACAGTGACATCACAAAGGCCTTTTGCAGGACCTCAGACTATTGGTCCAAGGTGGTGGGGAGGTGGTGACCTCACAGAGAGATGCTGACATCAGCCAGGCAGGACAGGGGTGAGGGGCCAGGGAAACCTCAGAGACCCTTGGGGCTTTGCTTCAGCAAGTCTCCTTCTCCAGGTCTCTCTTTGAGGACTGAGAGAGTATTTGGGTTCACGGACGTGAGCGCCAGGAGGAACCTCTTTTGAGTTTTCTCCTTCCCTTGTAGTGATTTTACCAGAAAACAGCCGTCCCTGTTTAGAAGGTAAGAGCCTCCTCGAAGGAAGGGGTATCATGGGGTTGTCACAGTTCAGATGCCAATGCCCCACCGCCCCCACTGTAAGGAAGCTCCTGCCACCTGCTCTGTGTTTCCAGGGCGGGAGAGAGCAGCATCCACGGCAGAGATTTGCTCCTGGCTGCCGGAGCAGAGCAGCAGGCTTAGCTGTCAGAACTTCCTGGAGCTATGAAAGGGGAGGGTCCCATGGCTCTGTAGCAGAATGCAGGGCAGGCGAGTTCACGGCAGGCATTATGGGATCCTGGAGGAGGCCAGTTATGGTTATATAATGAACGGCAGCATCTACACTGGCACACTGCCCCTTTAAGTTTGCTGCAAAAAGCTCTAGGCCTCTCATCGAAGTGGTTTTATTTTGTCACCAAAACAGGGCAGTTTTGTCATCAGATGTGGCATTGCAGTGTGTACACCAGCCACGAGCTGCCAACCGAAGGTGGTCAGACACTGTGTTTTAACCAGATGCAAGCACCATGGCTTAGCTGGCTAAAGCACTTGCCTTGTAAGCAGGAGATCCTGGGTTCAGGTCCTTAGGAGACTGGCTTTTGGGGTACATGGTATTGGCTACTGTCAGAAGACAAGATTCAGAGCTAGATGGGCCTTCGGCCTAGCCCCGTGTGGTTTTTCTTATGGTTTAAATTATGCTCAGAGCCACTGATAATAGAGTTATTGAAAGTTTGGGAGATAAGAGCTGATAGGACAGTGGTCCAGTCCCCTCACAGCTGACCCCCTCCCTCTGAGACAGGGGCAGGTCTGAGCTCTCGCACCAAATGCTCATTGTGGCTGCCAGAATCTGTGGGCAGCTCATTTAATTTGCATTGAGGGTTGAGTCCTGCTTTGTGCCCAGTGTCTGAGAATGAAAATCCTAAACCGCCCTTTGAAACAACAAAAGCAGCAGGACGTGTTATTGTCCCTGCCCCAAAGCAGACAGACCAATGGAGAAATGCCGCTGAGTCCACGGTAATACTCCACTGCCATTTTACCTTTTTTTGCTTGCTAAACTCCCTCCCAACCTTATGGGGTCCCAGACCCCGGTATTGAGCCTGAGCTGAGATGTCTACACTGCAAATTTACCACCCCACGGCCCAAGCCCCAGGAGCCGGAGCTGGCATGGGGCAGCCCTGGATGTTTCATTGCAGTGTGGACATAGCCTAGCATTATGTCTACACTGCCATTAGCACACCCAAGTCACTATTCTCAAACCCTGGGTCAGTTGATTCAGGCTTGTGGGGCTTGTGCGACAGGATAATAAAATTACAGTGTAGACACTTGGGCTTGAGCCCAGCCTGTGAGACTCCACAAGGGGTGAGGGTCTCCGAGCCTGGGCTCCAGTCTGAGCCCAAATGTCTACACTGCAGTTTTTAGCCTCACTACCTGAGCCTCAGGAGCCCAAATCAGATCATCCAGGCCAGCCAGGCCTCATGGATATAATCTCAGTATAGCTGCACTCTCAGGGTACGTCTACATTGCAATGCAAGCCCAGGGTTAGCAGAAGTCATGTCAGCAGCCCCAACACATAAACCTAAACTATGAGGAAAAGACCCACTCACAAATAAGCTGGGCAGTGTCCTTCTCCCTAAGGTTCGTAAGTCCAGTAACAAAAAGTCATTTAACATGAGCCATCTCCTCTCTGCACCCCACTCACAGCTCTTGTCCTTAGTCAGTGCAAGCCCAGAGGTGCCTCTGTAGAGTTCATCTGCCATCCTGGGTGGAAAAGGGGGAAAATAAGAAGGCACCGTACTCACTATGTTGTCTAGGGACTCACTCACTCCTCCACAGCCACCCTGTCCTAAAGTTAGTCTAACACATAAATTTTAGCATGAGGACTCAGGCCCCAGCCCACTTGGCTTTGGAACCAATGTCCCCTGCCTAGCAAGTGCTATTGAATTGAGGGTGAGTCCCTCCATCTGGGTCTGCCAAGCATAGTTCTGCTGCCCTCGATTCACACAACAAGGACAACAACCCTTTATTTCTCCTGTCCCAATAACAAGGAGACTGGGAATCCAACACCAGCCAAAAGTGATCATTTTGGCAAGCAACCCAACATATTCCCAACCTACTGTAAAATCCACATGAAGACTCATACACGAAACCTTGCAAGAAAATCTTCCTGAGGCGGTCTGAAGCACGTGCTGCTGGGGGGAAGGAAGGAGCTGTGGGTTGAGATTGAGGGGCACTGGGAATAGGAGGGGGTTGTGGGTTGGGACAGAGGAGAAGGGTGAAGAGGAGCAGGCTCTGGTTGGGAGTGAGGAGCAGTGAGCATAGGAGGGACTGAGGGTTGGGACTGAGGGGCACTGGGCAAAGAGGGGACATGGGTTTAGGCTGAAGAGTATCCTCATTTGGGGATCCAGCAGAACAGGGGAAGGCAGCAGGTGATTCTAATTCCATAGGGATATTTTGTGTGTGTGCGTGCAGGGGAGGAACATGCTATATGCCCAGAGGCTTTTATTCCTCCAGCCTGCAAGGACAGAGGGGCTGTCAGGAAGTTGCCCCTTCAATCCCCCACACACAAAGGCCCTTCTTAGAAAAGGCAAAATCCTGAAGAGAAAAAACTTCAAAGAAGACTCCAGAAAGACAGATTTTTAAGATATAATGAGTAGTTTATTACCTGACCAGGGACTTGAACCCTCAGATTAAAAGTCTGATACTTTACCAACTGAGCTAGTCAGACTCACAAACAAATACAGCAAGTTGGTGCAGAGAAGAAACTAGTCAAGGAAACGAAAGCAGGAAACAAAAGGGGAAACCTGCTGCTCTCTCTGGCCTGGTCAACACTACGAGTTTATGTCACATTAACCCTGCATCCGTCCACACAAAGAAGCCCTTTATATTGATATAAAGGGCTCTTAATACCGGTATCTGTGCTCCTCCTTGATGACGAGTAGTGCTGAAATCAGTATTGCCATGTCAGATTAGGGTTAGTGTGGCTGCAATTTGACGGTATTGGTCTCTGGGCGCTATCCCACAGTGCACCATTGTGACTGCTCTGGACAGCAATCTGAACTCGGATGCACTGGCCAGGTAGACAGGAAAAGCCCCGTGAACTTTTGAATTTCATTTCCTGTTTGCCCAGCGTGGAGCGCTGATCAGCACAGGTGACTATGCAGTCCCAGAATCAAAAAAGAGCTCCAGCATGGACTGTTCGGGAGATACTGAAGCTGATCTCTTTATGGGGAGATGAATCTGTTTTATCAGAACTCCGTTCCAAAAGACGAAATACCAAAACATTTGAAAAAATCTCCAAAGCTATGATGGACAGAGGCCACAATAGGGACTCAAAGCAGTGCAGAAACTTAAGGAACTGAGACAAGCATACCAGAAAGTCAAAGAATGAAATGGACGCTCATGGAGGGAGGGGCGACTGAGGATTGTAGCTATCCCACAGTTCCCGCACTCTCCAAAAGCCATTTGAATTCTTGGCTGAGTTCCCAAAGCCTGAAGGGTCAAAAACATTGTCGCGGGTTGTTCAGAGTATATGTCGTTCCCCCGCCTCCTGCCCCCATGAAAGCAAAGGGAAAAAAATCCTCTCTCACTCTTTTTCAGTGTCACTGTATGTCTACTGGATGCTGCTGGCAGATGTGGTGCTGGAGCACTACACAGCAGCATCCCCTTCCCTTCCCTTGCGGACGGCAGACGGTACAGTAGGACAGGTATCCATCATCGTCGTCCCGTGAGTGCTCCTGACTGGCCTCGGTGAGGTCGGCCGGGGGTGCCTGGACAAAGATGGGAATGACTCCCAGGTTCATTCATAGCAGCTGGAGGCTGCGCTCCCCTCCCCCCTTTGATCCCTGCTTGCAGAAGCAATAAAGTCAGTGTTGTTTCAAATTCCTGCATTCTTTATTACTTCATCACACAAATGGGAGGATAACTGCCATGGTAGCCCAGGAGGGGTAGGGGAGGAGGGAAGCAATGGGTAGGGTTGTTGCAGGGGCACCCACTAAAATGGCATGCAGTGCATCATTTCTGCGGGATCTCTAGGGCTCTGACCCGGAGCGCCCGTTTGCCCCTCTGGTTCTTTAGTAGGCTTGCCTGATAATCTAGGCAGAACTGACTCTCCATTAGACAAAACTTAAAGAAGAGAATGACCTGGGGAGTCATTCCTAGTTTTGTCCATAAGCCCGTGGCCAACCCCATCGAGGCCTGCCAGGAGCACCCATGACAGGAGCAGATGGTGCAGTATAACTGGTAACTGTCATTGTCAACTTGCAAAGCAGCAGACGGTACATTAGGGCTGGTAACCATCTTTGCTATCTCGCAAAAAGCAAGGGGATGCTGCTGTGTAGCACTGCAGTACCACGTCTGTCAGCACTATAAAGAAGACATACGGTGACAGTGAATAAAGGCTGAACGGGCTCCATGGTTGCTGTGCTATGGCGTCTGCCCGGGCAATCCAGGGAAAAGGGCGCAAAACGATTGTCTGCTGTTGTTTTCATGGAGGGAGGATTGAGTGATGACATTTACCCAGACTCACTCATGACACTATTTTTGCCCCATCAGGCATTGAGATCTCAACCCAGAATTCCAATGGGCAGGGGAGACTGCGGGAACTATGGGACAGTTACCCACAGTGCAACGCTCTGGAAATTGTATAAAGTCGAGGACACAGGCCCATACTAAGCACATTAATTCGGCGGTGTGCGTCCATGTACCAAGGCTAGCATCAATTTCCCTAGCCAGGCCATTTGGAGGTTTGAGCTACTCCCTGTGGTCACCCCACTCAAGGAGCGTTCGTTCTAGGCAGTAAGCTGGCTAGACAGTAAAACTTCAGAAGCTGCTCCCAATGCTACACTCAGTTTTTCCGAAAACTAGTATCTGTAAAATTAGTCTACTTTCTGGCCAGAAGAGACCATTACAGCATCTAATCTGACCCCCTGCATATCACAGGCCTCCTGCATGACACAATAGCTACTTCTGGGGGAAAGGCATCTAGTTTTCATTGAATGACTTCAGGGGATGGAGATTCCACCACTTTCCTTGGTAGCTTGTTCCTGTGGTGAATCATCCTCGCTGTTGACAATTTGGGGCTTAGTTGTAATATGAATTTGTCTCTTTTCACCTTCCAATCACTGGGTCTTGTTACGTCTTTCTCTGCTCCATTCAAGAGCCCTTTAATACCCAATCTTTTCTCTCCATTAAGGCACTTCAACACTTCAGTGAAGTCACCTTTCAATCTTCTTTAGATAAGCTAAACAGATGGAGCTCTTTCAATAGCTCACTAGAAGGCATTTTTCTCCAGCCCTCAGAACATTTTGGTGGCTTTTTGCTGCCCCAGCTCCAATTTCACAGTATCTTTTTCAAAGGAGGACACCAAAACTGGAGACAGTATTCCAATATCAGTCTCACTGATGCCGTGTCACCTCCTGTGATGTTATTGACATAATCTGTAACTTTATAGATCACCATTGTGACCACTGTTCTATATTTGCAGCCAATATGATAGAAAGGTTGTTGTGAAAGGGGTCTATGGAGAGGTTCTGATTGGCTGATTATAATTATGCTATCTCTAGATGTGTATCATTTTTGTAGTTGTCTTTATGAATATTGGCTCTATGCTGTCTGTATTCAAACTTGTGCTATGCTTCCGAGGAACACCCCAGCCAGACAAGTTGGTGTCAGTTCTGCCTAGCCTCCTTGATGGCCCATTAAGGACCATCAACTCTACAATCAACCCATTGAGAGAAGGTAGATATGCCTTATGGCTCAGCAAGGTATGCAGGGACAAAACTCAAAGGTTTTTCTATGACACGTGCTGGATAGAGTGTCCTTGGGACAAAGAAAACAAAGACCACATGGCAAGAGACTTTAAATGGCTGATGCCTCGTCTCCATCTTGTCTTCAGTCCTGCTTCATACCTCTGAAGGGACTTTGCTACAAACTGAAGCTCTGTACAAGGGACTGAATGACCCATCCCAGCTGTGGATGGACTCCAGAGCCTTGATTTGAACCTGCAGTTTATTCCATCACTGCTACGAGCCTGAACCAAGAACTTTGCCATTACCGTATGTGAAGGGTTAAATTTCATGTGCATATTATATAACAACCTGGTCTATGGATTGTGCCAGCTCTTTTCCAGACCCAAAGTCCAGAGTATAATCAAGGGACCAGAAGCCTAGCAAATAGTGACCAGCTAAAAGAAAGCTGGGTAAACAGAAAGCCTTGCTTGCTAAGATAGGCTTGGTCAGCAAATTGCCAGGTGTTGGAGCTAAGAACTAAAGAATTGTATCTTATTCAGAGTTGCAGATTGAACAAAGAATCCCTGTTCCTATTGTGTAAGTCTCTTCTGTAGGGAGACGTTCTTCCCAGAGATCCAACCTTGAGTTTATGAAAAGTTGGGAGATGTCAATATAAGATATGGCATCCTTCCACCTCCCTTCCCAGGGACCAATGCCTTGCCTTAAGACACACAGAAAACAATCTTTATTGCCATATACTTTCACTGTTTCTTTGCTTTAAACCCTAGGAATGTACCTGGAGGACAATCAAAGGAATTGCTCCTTTCCTATGGACCTCAAATCAGAATTCAGCATAGATATTTTATACTAATAACATTTTATCAAAGTATTCATGAAATGTTAACTTGCTAACTTTTGGACCATGGGTGGAGACATTATGTAACCTGTTAACCTTTGGCTACTGTGCTTATCATGTCTTGCTGCAAAACCTATCCCAGAGTTTGGAACTCCCTACCCCGTCTCTTTCCCAAACCCATGGAAAATCTATATATTCTATTGTAATCAATTAACAGTGTCTCTGAGCCTAATAAGCAAGGTGACACTCTGCCAGTTCTGTGTGTAATAAACTCCTATTCTTGCCCTCTACATGGTGGAGATTTATGTCCTTCACAGACACCTGCTGAACAAAGAGGAGATTCAGCATCCAGCTTGGCTGAATGTGTCTTCTCTCCCCACAGCTTGGTGATCTTCTGAGGAAATGGAGAAGACTGCCTTTGCCTAGCTGCACATTGCTTGCAAAAGAAAGAAGTCTTTTTGGTGGCAAGTGTTGAAAGGAGCCATTAGACAAATGTGGAGACAAGAAAAATGTCCCCCAACTCAACTAGCATCTGTGGATGCTGAAGTCACAACACAAAGTGCTAAACAGTATATGAGCACAGGCTGGTGTCAGAAGAGTCTCTACCAAAGCCTTTTATACCAGCAGGGGCCTCTCTGTGCGCAGAACTCCTGGTAGTGTGATGGCTGCAGGCAGTGGAGAACTCTATTTTGGCATCTCTTTGTCAGTGAACATCTACAGAGGCTGTTTAAAGGTCTTTAGATAGTGATCTTTGGGAAGAGCTGGCTGAAGTGTCTTCCTAGTAACCAGAAGATCCTGGCTTGGCCTGCCAGTTCTTCCGTGCAAGTCTTGAGGGAAATGGGGAATGTCTGTAGTTTGGAATTTGCAGGTGTTGTCCTGGACCATCAAAGGGAACAGTTGCAAGTATTTTCCCATGGCAGGCACCATGGCTTGAGTGGCTAAAGCACCTGTCTAGTAAACAGGAGATCCTGGGTTCAACTCCCAGTAGTACCTTGTTCTATGGGTTTTGTCTCCTCTGCTCACATTTTCCTGTGTCTTTCCAGGAAACAGAAGAGACCTCCCTTGGTATCCAAGTCATTGCTTGCTAAGGAAAAGGCTTCTTTGGAGAGAAACATTGGAAAGAATCAAATCACAAGCCTGGAGTTGATGAAAAGGCTGCTGTGACTGGCATTGGCATGGTGGTTGCTTTGACTGCAATTGCTGCAACACAAAAGCCTGCACCACACGTCCTTGTGATTCGCTGGGGATGTCCACACACAGATGTCATGTCATCTTCCTTTTGATTGTCACTGATGAAAAATGGAGCAGCTGGGAGAAAAGTCCCAGAGGCACTTGCCAGGTAAAGTAGAGGTTAGAGATGCAGCACCCAGTGGTGCGTTGCCAAATCTGTCCACTCCTCCCACTTTTTGGTCAATCTTTTGAAGAAGCAGAGAAGACTGCCTCTGCCTTGCAGTGCAAATGCTTCCAAAAGAAACCGGTCATTTTTTCTGACAAGGGTTGGAAGAGGCACCTAAGAAATGTGGAGACAAGGAAAAGGTCATCGTAACTCAACTTGCATCCATGACTCTTGAGGCCACAACGCAGAGCACTGAGCACTGTACGACCACAGCTGGGGACAGAAGGGCCTTTTTCAAAGGCATTTTCCACTAGCAGGGTCTTCTCTGTTCACAGAATTTCTGATAGTTTGATGTCTGCTGGCACTGGAGATCACTATTTTGGCATCTCTCTCTCTGTCTCAGTGAGCACCCGCTGTGGTTGTTGAAAGTCTGTGATGGGATCTATGGGATGCAACTGAACAGTGGGACCCCTGAGCCCTTTGTCCCACCACCTGGGCTCCCTCTCACACATGTGATGCTGAGACAAGCTGTGAATCTCTGGCAGATATTGCACTTACACAGACATCCGTAGGTAGGGACACAGCCAACTGAATTACATGAATGCTTCTGCAGCCACTCATAACACTAATGATAGAAAGTCGCCCCCCCTACAGCTCTGCAGCCTTGCACCCCTGGATCATACCATCTTGCCTTAATCAGAAACCTGATCAGTGTGAGTTTATTACACAGGGTCCACCTCTCCCTCACTGTGAATAGTACATGAACCAGCCTTGTAATGGAGCTGAGATTTCCCAAGAACTTCAAGCAAAATACACCAGTTTAAGTAGAGCATAAAACAGATTTATTAACTACAGAAAGATGGAATTTAAAGGATTATAAGTGGTAGGAATAAAAGATCAAAGTAAATTACCATGGAAATTAAAGATAAATTCACAATCTAAACTTTACACCTTATTACACTAGGGCGTAGTTCAGTTATGCACACAGGAAGGCTTAATGCTCGAGCTGCTGCACATGCTGGGCAGGCTTAAGGTCGGGCTCCCCATGGCAGGAGAGAAGAAGACTCGGCCCCTGGAGGGGCAGGCTGGGGCTTCCTGGATCCCATTTGCTCACAGCCAGCGCCCTGCCCCCACTCCCAAGTCACCCATGGCGCCCCCAGGTCGGCCAGAATGGAGCAGCAGTTTTCACTGCACTACGTCCACTTATGGCTTACAGGCAACTCCCAGACTCACCACAGTCCACCATCTCGGCCAGAAAGGAGCCCACTCAGCCTCACCATTGCTGATTTTCCTTTCCCCCAGAACCCCGCTTCTCCTGGGCTGCAAGTAGCCATCCCTAGGATGCCAACAGGCAGCCACAGGGGTCTGTCTCCCAGCAGCTAACCGCACCTCCATGGGTTCAGCCCTCAGAAGGGCAGGTGGGGGTTTCCTGGATCCCAGTTGCTCACAGCCAGCCCAGCCTCCACCTCTAAAACCATCAGTCATGCCCCCAGGTTGGCCATAAAGGAGCCGCCATTCTCCACTTGGACTCAGCTTTGCTTGTTTTCCTTTCACCCAGAACCTCCCTTCTTCTCCTGGGCTGCAAGTAGCCACTCCTGGGAAGCCAAGAGGCAGGCACAGGATTCTACCTCCCAGCAGCCAACCACACCTCCCCAGGCTTTGCAGAATGAAGGGTGGGGCTCTACTAACCCCACTTAGCCACACAGCTTCTTCCCTGCCTTCCTCAGCTCAACTTTCCTCTATTGCCCCATTCCTGCCTCACTTCCTCGTTTGGCCAGTCACGCAAAGGAGCCCAGCAGGAAGTGAGAGCCTCTATAGGCCAACCTCCAACAGCAGAGGTGGCCAAGCCACAAGCCTTCAAATGGTGACTGGCCTAACTACTCTAGGTTCTCCAGCCTGACACCAAGGTGCTTTCTCCACTGCTGTCAGCATCCTCTGTCATGCAGGGGTTGGAGTTATCCCAGGGACAGGCCAATAGGAGGAGTGCCCTTTCTGAACAACAAGGGGATCTGGGAAAAGAAAGCCAGCATGTTTCTGCCTGGTTTTGAACCAGGGACTTTTTGCGTGTTAGGCAAATGTGATAACCACTACACTACAGAAACTCCTCCTACTGGGATGTTGCTCACTCTGGCACAGACCGATGGACAAATCTAGAGACTGTGGTGGTAGCCCCTCGATAGGTCAGCTGGCAGGGCAGAGGACTGGAGCCAGCACTCAGGAAGTCGTCCTTACCTCGCCCGTGTGACTCCAGCTTGAGGGAGAGCTTCTTTTTCTTCTCCTTGCTGACAAAGAGCAAGAGAAGAATGAAAGGTCAGGTGGGCCAACTCGGTGCAGAAGCCCATGCTGTCTTTTCCTGCTGCATAGCCTGAAATGAGGGACTCGTGGCAGTTAAAGGAACTGCTGCACTCTCAGAAAACATCCCGCCCGTGCATAAAGGAGGATAGAAGAGCCTGTTAGTCTAGCACGCTCCCAACTGAACTGTTTCAGCAGCTGCTAGGTTTCTTTTTGGCCTGTTACTTTTCTGTCTGGGATGTTGTTGTCAGCTGTGGCACAGAAAAAGGACGTCATTGCGAGCTGCCCATGAAGATAAGATTAACTTTTGCCTTCCTTGCTCGGCTTTACTTGCTTCCTCACCCTATTCCTGCCTTAGTTCCTGTGTTACCTGAAGGCAACGGGGGCCCAGCAGTACGAAGAGGAAGTTAGACAGCTAGACCCTGGTGGCAAAAGTTCTACCACCGCTTGCCACCCCACTCTCTTCTCCCAGCTTCACATATTGACCGCCAGGGACTTGGTGCCCAGCAGCGCAACGGAAGGCAGTGGACAGAGCCACCCTCGCCTTGAAGCTCTGGCTCATTAAACCGTATCTTCAGTCGCTGATGGCCAATGAGAGACCAACAGCGCTTGCTATTTTAGCACTTGAAAATGCCATTGGTCAGTCACTGGATCTCTTTAATGCTGTTACATAACAAATGAAAATAGAATCTCAGTGTGACATTCTGTACCTTTGGGGGAGTGTGCTGTAACCCCCATATTCCTCATTTTCATATAATCGTGATCTTATATACAGAGCATGCCTTGTAAGGTATCAGGGGAAAGGATATGATCTGCTGAAAGTCATTTCTCTACCCATAGATGTTTACCATTCATGCATATGAAGTTATGAGAATTGTGCAGTGTGGTTATCACTATGCTGTAAGGTGGGGGAGTCAGCCAAATATTAGCTCCCCAGTGACAACAGCAAGGAAAGAAACCAACACCCGGACAGGGTGTCAAACAACCCATCAACAGCCATTGTTCAGCAAGGGAGCTACAGTGCAATCACTTACCTGCAAGAGGACACCCCAGGGGAATTGCTCAGACTTACCTGGAGAGATGCAGTGATGCTCACCTGACTCTGAAGGGGAAGGAAAGCCAAAAGGGAAGAAAAGACATGATAAAAGCAGAGACATTTGCCATGCTTTGTCTCTCTCGTCCACCTACATCTACAGACACCCCCACACCAAGCAACTGAAGTGCGGACGAAAGGGGAGAGCCTGGCTGAAAAGCCACCAGCCGGCCTGTGGTGAGAAACATCTAAGTTTGTAAGGGCATTGAAAGGGTTAAGATCAGCTTAGAGTGCATTTTGCTTTTATTTCACAAAAACAACGAGGAGTCCGGTGACACCTTAAGAACTAACAGATTTATTTGGACACAAGCATTCGTGGGTAAAAAGCCCTCTTCTTCAGATGCATGGAGTGAAAATTGCAGATAGAGGCATAAATATATATTGAAACATGATGTAAAGGGAGTTACCATACAAGGGGAGAACCAGTGTTGAAGGCTAATTCAGTCAGGGTGGATGTGGCTCTCTCCAAGTAATTGACAGGGAGGTGTCAATACCAAGAGAGGGAAAATTGCTTTTGTAGTGAGCCAGTCACCCCCAGTCCCTCTTCAAGCTCAAATTAATGGTGTTAAGTTTGCAGATCAGTTGTAACTCTGCAATTTCTCTTTGAAGTCTGTTTTTGAAGTTTTTTGAATGGCTTCTTTTAAATGGCTACTTTGAATGGCTACGTTTAATTGTGTTATTGAATATGAACATGTAAACGTGTTATGGAAGTCCCATGTGGTCTAGTGGTTAGGATTCTTGGCTTTCACCCAGACAGCCTGGGTTCAATTCCCCACACAGGAACAATGCAGAGCTTCTCCCTGGAGGGGAGACAAGAAACAAAAAGAAAGGGAAGGGATCCTACCAGCAGCAGAGCTGGATAGAGTTGGGAGCAGTACTGGATTTGACATGGTGCCATAGTGCCAGGCCCAAGCTCTGAAGGGACCTGTAACAGTAACTTCCTCCCCTCTGCAGAAAGGGAGCCTCAGAGCAGCCTGGATTCAGTAGGGGAGCTGAGACCCCATAGGGCCCTGGGAGCTGTAGTTCCTTGACCAGCTCCCTGCCTTGGAGTAGAGAAGGAACATTTCCCAGCATTCCCTTGGCTGCTATCAACAGGAAAGGGAGGGGGGAAGCTGTGAGACTCCATGTGCTGCAGCTTGCTGTGGCTGGGGGACAGGGTGCCACCTGTGAATAGGGAAGAGGTGTGACCAAGGAGTAGAAGGCTTTGGCCCAGGTAGCACCCTCAGAAGACTTCCCCAGACAGGCTTAGGGATGCTGGTGTGACCTCGCCTGGCAGCCCCCAAGGATGGAACTGGGTGGACTAACTGGGTAGGGCCCCTCTCTATCTGAAGCTGGACAAGGGAGGTATGTGGATCCCACCAGAAGGAAAAACGGTAAGTAAGGAAGGGGAGGCTCTACTGGACCTGGACAGCTTCAGATACAGGACAGGAGGATTTCCACTTCTGAGCCATGAAAATAGAAATTGACTTTTCCTTTCCAGATGTATCTAATATTCATAAAGGGAATCTAGCCCCTGCCTTCCAGATCTGAACACCTCAAAATCAGGAGTGCTCAAGCTCAATTTGGGCAGCTGTTACTTCATTTCTCCCAAATCAAATATGCTGATCCACTGTCATTTACTGTAGAAAAAGTAGGAGAAAATTGAGCAACAAACGTTGGGGTCTTCACAGTGCTAACGAGGGCTGGAATTGCTATTTTCAACAGCCATTACACTTTTTTTTTTAGTTTTGTTTGTTTAAAAGGAAGACAGTGATATTGCACTGGCAAATTCCCCATAGAAACAAAGAATGGAACAAAAGAATAATAAAGGCACCTCAACTTTCCTCATTTATGTAGGACAGTCTTATTAGATGGATCCAGACTTCTTCCAATCACAGAAACTGATAATTGTTCCACTTTACTGCTGTTCTGTAACCATGCAGGAACCTAGAGGAGGAAAGTGCCTAACTCCAGAGTCTGCAGCTGCCTAGGGCCAGTGCTGAGGATTTAGAGTCCCTAGTGCTGCCTTTGCAAGGTTCAAGCATGCTCAGCCTTGGCATTGCCTCCGCTCCTGCGGCTAGTAGCTGCAGCTGTCTAAGGCTGGCCTCTGGCAGTTGCCCCATGGCTGTAGCTAGAGAAACTACAAGTGGCTCTATGACTCCTGGGGCCATTAAGCTAGAGCACCTAAAGACACTGGAGTTAACCTCAAGGAACAGAGGTCACCAGTAGGAAAGGAATGTCGGGGGAGCAGGGAAGGCGGGAGCAGGTCAGGCTTGCAGAGGGAGCTTCCAGCTGGTTGGGAGCATGTCCAAAGTAGAAAGGAAACAAATATGGGGAGAGGTGGTGGTGACCAGGTAGCAGACTAGCATGTAGATGGGAGCAGAGGGAGAGACGCTGGTGTCTTCAGATTCCCAAGGGCTAAGTCCTCACTGTGGGGAAATGGTGTTTGCAGGTGGCTTGCTCACATGGCAGGATGGGGGCTGAGGGAGGGATCTGTCAGAACTGATCAGGTGTCTGCTGGCTTTAGGACTTTGAGCTGAGACTAGGACCACATGCAGTGACTGGTGACATGTGGGGGTACTGGAGACATGGCTAGAGAAGGTCTGAATGAGGAAAGAGATAAATCTGTGGGGAGTTTCCTTGGTCACTATGAAAGTTCTGCTCACTGTGGACACTGGTAAACCCACATGGGTGTACAGCTCAATAAGAAAACCCGCGGGCTCAGGGAGCCCTGTATGGCAATGCATATAGTCATGGAGAGGTGTGTGATCAAAATGAAAAATGTCTCTGAGGTTCAGTACCGGGTATACGAAGGCACCAATGGCACTGCCCCACCAGGCCCACACTCGGAGCCCACAGTGACTACACTGGGCCCACAAATATGTTTATTGCCAGGGCCAACAAAAGGTTAATCCAGCCCTGACTGCCTGAGCACTATTTCAGCCTCACATTTTTGGGTGGAACTCCCACAGTGAGAGCTGCAGAGCACTCCCCCGCAACACACACGCACACACTCGTCCTGGTGTTGGGAGGGGAACAGGAGAAAGGACAAAAGAAGAGATGAAGAGAAAGGAGGGAGGGACAGGTGGATGGAGGAAAAGGTGAAACACAAAGGACAAACCCTAATGTCCCCATGATTCCAAGGGACAAAATCCCAGGTGCGGAATAAAATTCTGCTTGCTTAAGCTCATGTTTTCCATGCCTAGAATTCAACTCTCACCAGATGGATCAGACTGAACAGGTTTCACACCTCCAGGAGGCTCTTACCTTCTAAACAGGGACGGCTGTTTTCTAGTAAAATCACTACAAGGGAAGGAGAAAACTGGAAAGAGGTTTCTCCTGGCGCTCACGTCCGTGAACCCGAATACTCTCTCAGTCCTCAGACAGAGACCTGGAGAAGGAGACTTGCTGAAGCAAAGCCACAGGGGTCTCTGAGGTTTCCCTAGCCCCTGGCCCCTGACTGATGTCAGGATCTCTCTGTGAGGTCACCACCTGCTCACCAATAGTCTTTGACCAATAGTGTGAGGTCCTGCAAAAGGCCTTTGTGATGTCACTGCCACACCCCGCCCTTGCTGTGCCAATGTCCTGCCCCGGCCAGGCACTTTGGAGCTTTGAGCTACTCCCTGTGGATCACCTCACTCAAGGAGCTTTTCTATAGAGCATCCTCAGATGTCTAAGCACACGAGTGCCATGGCAATGAACTGACACACATGGCACCAAGATGAGATCATTAGTAGACTAACCTATAGGAGAAGGACACCCCAGCATTAGTAGGGGAGAAATCCCTACTGAACATGCATTACACCTAGCAGCCCCTGCGTGGGGTCGGGCGGGGGCTGCGGAGGGGGGAGACCTGGGAAAGGGATGGATGGAAAATGTCTGTGCAGCCGGGACATGGCCGGGGGGCGAGGGGAGAAGAGCAGGTGACCCCTGAGGAGCGGGGAGAAAAAGGGAGGGCTGAGATCCCCTCGGAATTACCACTGCCCCCTCCGTGGAGACCCCCCCTCCTCTCCTGTCCTGCCCCCTTTCTCCCTAGAGAGCAACAAGCAACATAAAGGCTGACACCCCCTTCCCTCAAACCCCTGAGAAGTTCCCTGTTCCCCTCCATTTTCACCTGCAGTGATTTGTCCTTGTGTAAGTGGGAAATGGTTCCCCCGAGTGATTTCTGAACTGGGCATAGGCTGGGGGGGGCCTGAGACAGGGACACCTCTGGGCTGGGCTGGGGGGGCCACTCTCTGCTGGCAACAGGGCGTGGGAAGGGCCAGGAAGGGGAGGGGGGAGCAAGTGTCCCCCATAGAGAGGGTCCAGCCCCAGGCTGCTACCAGTAGCACATTCCCATCCAGGCCGGGGGGGGGGGCTTTCTCCAGCTGGGACCTGCCCCCTAGGCAGCCCCAGGCTCTGACCGTACCAGCCCCGCCTGGAACCCCCAGTGAGTGAGAGACCCCGGAGGGGGGAGGGGGAGGGAGCACTGGGCCCTGACAGGAAAGTGACTCTCTCCCTCAGATCTTGGTGTTTTCCTCTCATGTTATCAAATATGCAGTTTGTGACACAATTTCTTTGCAAATCTCAAAGATTCAAATAAAATAACCTAAACATTTGCCCCACTTCTCTCTAGTTGTCTGTTTCTAATTGAATATGCCCTGAGATTTTCCTGTCTCTAATTATAAAATAATAAGAAAATCTCAGATTTACACCTTTTCTCAGATTATTGAACACAAAATGTTTGCAAATGTTGCCCATTTCCTCTTTCATTAAGTATTCATGTGAAACACTCAGATTTTACCTCCTATCAACAACTGATATAAAATCCCTCTGATTTTCCACCCTTCCTCTCTATAATTTGCAAAATGGATTCCAAAATCTCTGATTTCCACCCTTTGTCTTTCATTTCTGAACACTGATCTGAAAGCTCAGGTTTTCCCTCTGTGTCATTATCAAATGTCAATTAACAATCCTCTCAAGTTTTGTGCTGTTCCTTATGTTTCTAAATCCCAAAAACTTCTTCCTTCGGGGGAACCTGTTGCCCTGAGG
>NW_026114729.1:113394-188309 GCF_025201925.1 Gopherus flavomarginatus | reverse complement strand
GTTGGGGCCCCCAGGGGTTAGGCCCCTGGAGCTATGGTTCGGGCGCTCAGGGCTTTTGACAATGGAGCTTGTGTTGGGGCCCCCAGGTGTTGGGCCCCTGGAGCTGGGGTTGGAGCCCCAGGGGGATAGACCCCTGGAGCTATGGTTCGGGCGCTCAGGGGTTGGGCCCCTGGATCTGGTTTTGGGGCCCCCAGGGGTTGGGCCCCTGGAGCTGGTGTTGGGGCCCCAGGGGTTAGGCCCCTGGAGCTATGGTTCGGGAGCTCAGGGGTTGGGCCCCTGGAGCTGGTGTTAGGGCCCCCAGGGGTTGGGCTCCTAGGGCTGGGGTTGGGGCCCCCAGGGGTTAGGCCCCTGCAGCTATGGTTCGGTCGCTCATTGGTTGGACCCCTGGAGCTGGTGTTGGGGCCCACAGGGGTTAGGCCCCTGGAGGGATCGTTCTGGCGCTCAGGGGTTGGGTCCATGGAGCTGGTGTTAAGGCCCCCAGGGATTAGGCTCGTGGAGCTATGGTTCGGGCGCTCAGGGGTTGGGCCCCTGGAGCTAGGGTCGAGGGCTCCAGGGGTTTGGCCCCTGAACCTGGGGTTCTGGCCCCCGTGGGTTAGGCCCCTGGAGCTATGGTTCGGGCGCTCAGGGTTTGGGCCCCTGGAGCTGGTGTTGCGGCCCCCAGGGGTTGGGCCCCTGGAGCTGGTGTTGGGGCCTCGAGGGGTTAGGCCCCTCAAGCTATGCTTCGGGCGCTCAGGGGTTGGACCTCTGGAGCTGGTGTTGGGGCCCACAGGGTTTAGGCCCCTGGAGGTATTGTTCGGGCGCTCAGGGGTTGGGCCCCTGGAGCTGGTGTTGGGGCCCCCAGGGTTTAGGCCCCTGGAGGGATCGTTCGGGCGCTCAGGGGTTGGGCCCTTGGAGCTGGTGTTGAGGCCCCCAGGGATTAGGCCCCTGGAGCTATGCTTCGGGCGCTCAGGGGTTGGGCTCCTGGAGCTGGTGTTGGGGCCCGCAGGGGTTGGGCCCCTGGAGCTGTGGTTGGGGCCCCCGAGGGTTAAGAACCTGGAGCTATGGTTCGGGCGCTCAGGGGATGAGACAATGGAGCTGGTGTTGGGGCCCCCTGGGTTTGGGCCGTGGAGCTGGGGTTGGAGCCCCCGGGGGTTAGACCCCTAGAGCTATGGTTCGGGCGCTGAGGAATTGGGCCCCTGGAGCTGGTGTTGGGGCCCCCAAGAGTTGGGCCCCTGGAGCTATGTTTCGGGCGCTCAGGGGTTGGACTCCTGGAGCTGGTTTTGGGGCTCGCAGGGCTTGGGCCCCTGGAGCTGTGGTTGGGGCCCCCGGGGCTTAGGCCCCTGGAGCTATGGTTCTGGCGCTCAGGGGTTGGGATCCTGGAGCTGGTGTTGGGGCCCCCATGGGTAGGGCCCTGGATCTGGGGTTGGAGCCCCCGGGGGTTAGACCCCTGGAGCTATGGTTCGGGTGCTGAGGGGTTGGGCCCCTGGAGCTGGTGTTGGGGCCCCAGGGGTTAGGCCCCTGGAGCTATGGTTCGGGCGCTCAGGGGTTGGGCCCCTGGAGCTGGTGTTGGGGCCCCAAGGGTTAGGCCCCTGCAGCTATGGTTCGGGCGCTCAGGGGTTGGACCCCTGGAGCTGGTGAAGGGGGCCCACGGGGGTTAGGCCCCTGGAGGTATTGTTCGGGCGCTCAGGGGCTGGGCCCCTGGAGCTGGTGTTGGCGCGCCGAGGGGTTAGGCCCCTCGAGCTATGCTTCGGGCGCTCAGGGGTTGGGCCCTTGGACTGGTTTTGGGGCCCCAAGGGGCTGGGCCCCTGGAGCTTGTGTTGGGGCTGTCAGGGTTTGGGCACCTGGAGCTATGGTTCGGGCTCTCAGGGGTTGGGCTCCTGGAGCTGGTGTTGGGGCCGTCAGGGTTTGGGCCCCTGGAGCTGGGGTTGGGGCCCCCAGGGGTTAGGCCCCTGGAGCTATGGTTCAGGCGCTCAGGGGTTGGGCCCCTGGAGCTGGTGTTGGGGCCCCCAGGGGTTGGGCCCCTGGCGCTGGTGTTGGCGCCCCAGGGGTTAGGCCCCTGGAGCTATGGTTCGAGCGCTCGGGTTTTGGGCCCTTGGAGCTGGGGTGGGTTCCCCCAGGGGTTTGGCCCCTGTAGCTATGGTTCGAACGCTCAGGGGTTGGGCCCCTGGAGCTGGTGTTGGGGCCCCCAGGGGTTAGGCCCCTGGAGGTATTGTTCGGGCGCTCAGGGGTTGGGCCCTTGGAGCTGGTGTTGGGCCCCCAGGGATTAGGCCCCTGGAGCTATGGTTCGGGCGCTCAGAGCTTTTGACAATGGAGCTCGTGTTGGGGCCCCCAGGTGTTGGGCCCCTGGAGCTGGGGTTGGAGCCGCAGGGGGATAGACCCCTGGAGCTATGGTTCGGGCGCTGAGGGGTTGGGCCCCTGGAGCTGGTGTTGGGGCCCCCAGGGGATGGGCCCCTGGAGCTGGTGTTGGGGCCCCAGGGGTTGGGCCCCTGGAGCTATGGTTCGGGCGCTCAGGGGTTGGGCCCCTGGAGCTGGTGTTGCGTCCCCCAGGGGTTGGGCTCCTGGGGCTCGGGTTGGGGCCCCCAGGGGTTAGGCCCCTGTAGCTATGGTTCTGGCGCTCAGGGGTTGGGCCGTTGGAGCTGGGGTGGGGGCCCCCAGGGGTTAGGCCCCTGCAGCTATGGTTCGGGCGCTCAGGGGTTGGACCCCTGGAGCTGGTGTTGGGGCCCACAGGGGTTAGGGCCCTGGTGGTATTGTTCGGGCGCTCAGGGGTTGGGCCCCTGGAGCTGGTGTTGCGGCCCCCAGGGGTTGGGCCCCTTGAGCTGCTGTTGGGGCCCCAGGGATTAGGCCCATGGAGCTATGGTTCGGGCGCTCAGGGGTTGGGCCCCTGGAGCTGGTGTTGGGGCCCCCAGGGATTGGGCCCCTGGAGCTGGTGTTGGGGCCCCAGGGGTTAGGCCCCTGGAGCAATGGTTCGGGCGCTCAGGGGTTGGGCCCCTGGAGCTATGGTTCGGGCGCTCAGGGGTTGGGCCCCTGGAGCTGGGGTCGAAGGGTCCAGGGGTTTGGCCCCTGGACCTGGGGTTGTGGCCCCCGGGGGTTAGCCCCCTGGAGCTATGGTTCGGTCGCTCAGGGGTTGGGCCGCTGCAGCTGGTGTTGGGGCCCCAGGGATTAGGCCCCTGGAGCTATGGTTCAGGGGCTCAGGGGTTGGGCCCCTGGAGCGATGGTTCGGGCGCTCAGGGGTTGGGCCCCTGGAGCTGGTGTTAGGGCCCCCAGGGGTTGGGCTTCTTGGGCTGGGGTTGGGGCCCCCAGGGGCTAGGCCCCTGGAGCTATGGTTCCGGCGCTCAGGGGTTGGGCTGTTGGAGCTGGGGTGGGGGCCCCAGGGGTTAGGCCCCTGCAGCTATGGTTCGGGCGCTCAGGGGTTGGACCCCTGGAGCTGGGGTTGGAGCCCCTGGGGGTTAGATTCCTGGAGCTATGGTTCGGACGCTGAGGGGTTGGGCCCCAGGAGCTGGTGTTGGGGTCCCCAGGGGTTATGCCCCTGGAGATATGGTTCGGGCGCTTAGGTGTTGGAACCCTGGAGCTGGTGTTGGGGCCCCCAGGGGCTGGGCCTCTGGAGCTGGTGTTGGGGCCCCCAGGGGTTGGGCCCCTGGAGCTGGCGTTCGGGCCCCCAGGTGTTAGGCCCCTGGAGATATGGTTCGGGGTCTCAGGGGTTGGGCCGCTGGAGCTGCTGTTGGGGTCCCGAGGGGTTAGGGCCTTGGAGCTGGTGTTGGGGCCCGAGCGGTTAGGCCCCTGGAGCTATGGTTCGGGCGCTCAGGGGTTGGGCCCCTGGAGCTATGGTTCGGGCGCGCAGGGGTTAGGTCCTTGGAGCTGGGGTGGGGGCCCCCAGGGATTAGGCCCCTGGAGCTCTGGTTCGGGCGCTCAGAGGTTGGGCCCGTGGAGCTGGTGTTGGGGACCCTGACCTAAAGTCACCCCCTGCTCTCCCATCCCCCACACAGAAAGTCCCCACTCCATCACAGTAATGCCCAGAGCATTTCACGCATGGAGCAACAGTAACACTGTCTGGCCATGCAGGGTAATGCCCAGAGCATTTGCTGCATGGAGCAAGAGTGACACCGTGTGACCACATAGGGTAATGCACAGAGCATTTCCCCGCATGGAGCAACAGTGACACCATGTAGCCACACAGGGTAATACACAGAGCATTTCCCCGCATGGAGCAACAGTGACACCATTTGGTCACGCAGGGTAATGCACAGAGCATTTCCTGCATGGCGCTATGGTTCGGGAGCTCTGGGGTTGGGCCCCTGGAGCTGGTGTTGGGGCTCCCAGGGGTTGGGCCCGTGGAGCTGGTGTTGGGGCCCCAGGGGTTAGGCCCCTGGCGCTATGGTTCGGGCACTCAGGGGTAGGGCCCGTGCAGCTGGTGTTGGGGCCCCCAGGGGTTGGGCTCCTGGGGCTTTGGTTGGGGCCCCCAGGGGTTAGGCCCCTGGAGCCATGGTTCCGGCGGTCAGGGGTTGGGCCGTTTGAGCTGGGGTTTTCGGCCCCCAGGGGTTAGCCCCTGCAGCTATGGTTCAGGCGCTTAGGGGTTGGACCCCTGGAGCTGGTGTTGGGGTCCACAGGGGTTAGGCCCCTGGAGGTATTGTTCGGGCACTCAGGGGTAGGGCCCGTGCAGCTGGTGTTGGGGCCCCCAGGGGTTAGGCCCCTGGAGGGATCGTTCTTGCGCTGAGGGGTTCGGCCCCTGGAGCTGGTGTTGGGGCCACAGGGCTTGGGCCCCTGGAGCTGGTGTTGGAGCCCCCGGGGTTAGGCCCCTGGAGCTATGGTTCGGGCGCTCAGGGGTTGGGCCCCTGGAGCTGGTGTTGGGGCCCCAGGGGTTAGGCCCCTGCAGCTATGGTTCGGGCGCTCAGCGGTTGGACCCCTGGAGCTAGTGTTGGGGCCCAAAGGGGTTAGGCCCCTGGAGGTATTGTTCGGGCGCTGAGGGGTTGGGCCCCTGAAGCTGGTGTTGGGGCCCCGAGGGGTTAGAGCCCTCGAGCTATGCTTCGGGCGCTCAGGGGTTGGGCCCCTGGACTGGTGTTGGGGCCCCAAGGGGCTGGGCCCCTGGAGCTGGTGTTGGGGCTGTCAGGGTTTGGGCACCTGGAGCTATGGTTCGGGCTCTCAGGGGTTGGGCCCCTGGAGCTGGTGGTGGGGCCGCCAGGGGTTGCGCCCCTGGAGCTGGGGTTGGGGCCCCCAGGGGTTAGGCCCCTGGAGCTATGGTTCGGGCGCTCAGTGGTTGGGCCCCTGGAGCTGGTGTTGGGGACCCCAGGGGTTGGGCCCCTGGCGATGGTGTTGGCGCCCCAGGGGTTAGGCCCCTGGAGCTATGGTTCGAGCGCTCAGGTTTTGGGCCCTTGGAGCTGGGGTGGGTTCCCCCAGGGGTTAGGCCCCTGTGCTACGGTTCGAGCGCTCAGGGGTTGGGCCCCTGGAGCTGGTGTTGGGGCCCCCAGGGTTTAGGCCCCTGGAGGTATTGTTCGGGCGCTCAGGGGTTGGGCCCTTGGAGCTGGTGTTGGGCCCCTAGGGATTAGGCCCCTGGAACTATGGTTCGGGCGCTCACGGCTTTTGACATTGGAGCTCGTGTTGGGGCCCCCAGGTGTTGGGCCCCTGGAGCTGGGGTTGGAGCCCCAGGGGGATAGACCCCTGGAGCTATGGTTCGGGCGCTGAGGGGTTGGGCCCCTGGAGCTGGTGTTTGGGGTCCCCAGGGGTTGGGCTCCTGGGGCTGGGGTTGGAGCCCCCAGGGGTTAGGCCCCTGTAGCTATGGTTCCGGCGCTCAGGGGTTGGGCCGTTGGAGCTGGGGTGGGGGCCCCCAGGGGTTAGGCCCCTGCAGCTATGGTTCGGTCGCTCAGGGGTTGGACCCCTGGAGCTGGTTTTGGGGCCCACAGGGGTTAGGCCCCTGGTGGTATTGTTCGGGCTCTCAGGGGTTGGGCCCCTGGAGCTGGTGTTGGGGCCCCCAGGGGTTAGGCCCCTGGAGGAATCGTTCGGGCGCTCAGAGTTTGGGCCCTTGGAGCTGGTGTTAAGGCCCCCAGGGATTAGGCTCGTGGAGCTATGGTTCGGGCGCTCAGGGGTTGGGCGCCTGGAGCTGGGGTCGAGGGCTCCAGGGGTTTGGCCCCTGAACCTGGGGTTCTGGCCCCCGTGGGTTAGGCCACTGGAGCTATGGTTCGGGTGCTCAGGGGTTGGGCCCCTGGAGCTGGTGTTGCGACCCCCAGGGGTTGGGCCCCTGGAGCTGGTGTTGGGGCCCCAGGGATTAGGCCCCTGGAGCTATGGTTCGGGCGCTCAGGGGTTGGGCCCCTGGAGCTGGTGTTGGGGCCCCCAGGGGTTGGGCCCCTAGAGCTGGTGTTGGGGCCCCAGGGGTTAGGCCCCTGGAGCTATGGTTCGGGCGCTCAGGGGTTGGGCCCCTGGAGCTATGGTTCGGGCGCTCAGGGGTTGGGCCCCTGGAGCTGAGGTCGAGGGCTCCAGGGGTTTGGCCCCTGGACCTGGAGTTGTGGCCCCTGGGGTTAGGCCCCTGGAGCTATGGTTCGGTCGCTCAGGGGTTGGGCCCCTTGAGGTGGTGTTGGGGCCCCAGGGATTAGGCCCCTGGAGCTATGGTTCAGGCGCTCAGGGGTTGGGCCCCTGGAGCTGGTGTTTGGACCCCAGGGGTTAGGCCCCTGGAGCTATGGTTCGGGCGCTCAGAGGGTGGGCCCCTGGAGCTGGTGTTGGGGCCCCCAGGGGTTGGGCTCCTGGGGCTTTGGTTGGGGCCCCCAGGGGTTAGGCCCCTGGAGCTATGGTTCCGGCGGTGAGGGGTTGGGCCGTTGGAGCTGGGGTTTTGGGCCCCCAGGGGTTAGCCCCTGCAGCTATGGTTCGGGCGCTTATGGGTTGGACCCCTGGAGCTAGTGTTGGGGCCCCAAGGGGTTAGGCCCCTGGAGGTATTGTTCGGGCGCTGAGGGGTTGGGCCCCTGGAGCTGGTGTTGGGGCCCCGAGGGGTTAGAGCCCTCGAGCTATGCTTCGGGCGCTCAGGGGTTGGGCCCCTGGACTGGTGTTGGGGCCCCAAGGGGCTGGGCCCCTGGAGCTGGTGTTCGGGCTGTCAGGGGTTGGGCACCTGGAGCTATGGTTCGGGCTCTCAGGGGTTGGGCCCCTGGAGCTGGTGTTGGGGCCGCCAGGGGTTGGGCCCCTGGAGCTGGGGTTGGGGCCCCCAGGGGTTAGGCCCCTGGAGCTATGGTTCGGGCGCTCAGTGGTTGGGCCCCTGGAGCTGGTGTTGGGGACCCCAGGGGTTGGGCCCCTGGCGATGGTGTTGGCGCCCCAGGGGTTAGGCCCCTGGAGCTATGGTTCGAGCGCTCAGGTTTTGGGCCCTTGGAGCTGGGGTGGGTTCCCCCAGGGGTTAGGCCCCTGTGCTACGGTTCGAGCGCTCAGGGGTTGGGCCCCTGGAGCTGGTGTTGGGGCCCCCAGGGTTTAGGCCCCTGGAGGTATTGTTCGGGCGCTCAGGGGTTGGGCCCTTGGAGCTGGTGTTGGGCCCCTAGGGATTAGGCCCCTGGAACTATGGTTCGGGCGCTCACGGCTTTTGACATTGGAGCTCGTGTTGGGGCCCCCAGGTGTTGGGCCCCTGGAGCTGGGGTTGGAGCCCCAGGGGGATAGACCCCTGGAGCTATGGTTCGGGCACTGAGGGGTTGGGCCCCTGGAGCTGGTGTTTGGGGCCCGCAGGGGTAGGGCTCCTCGGGCTGGGGTTGGGGCCCCCAGGGGTTAGGCCCCTGTAGCTATGGTTCCGGCGCTCAGGGGTTGGGCCGTTGGAGCTGGTGTTGGAGCCCCCGGGGTTAGGCCCCTGGAGCTATGGTTCGGGCGCTCAGGGGTTGGGCCCCTGGAGCTGGTGTTGGGGCCCCAGGGGTTAGGCCCCTGCAGCTATGGTTCGGGCGCTCAGGGGTTGGACCCCTGGAGCTAGTGTTGGGGCCCAAAGGGGTTAGGCCCCTGGAGGTATTGTTCGGGCGCTGAGGGGTTGGGCCCCTGGAGCTGGTGTTGGGGCCCCGAGGGGTTAGAGCCCTCGAGCTATGCTTCGGGCGCTCAGGGGTTGGGCCCCTGGACTGGTGTTGGGGCCCCAAGGGGCTGGGCCCCTGGAGCTGGTGTTGGGGCTGTCAGGGGTTGGGCACCTGGAGCTATGGTTCGGGCTCTCAGGGGTTGGGCCCCTGGAGCTGGTGTTGGGGCCGCCAGGGGTTGGGCCCCTGGAGCTGGGGTTGGGGCCCCCAGGGGTTAGGCCCCTGGAGCTATGGTTCGGGCGCTCAGTGGTTGGGCCCCTGGAGCTGGTGTTGGGGACCGCAGGGGTTGGGCCCCTGGCGATGGTGTTGGCGCCCCAGGGGTTAGGCCCCTGGAGCTATGGTTCGAGCGCTCAGGGGTTGGGCCCCTGGTGCTGGTGTTGGGGCCCCCAGGGTTTAGGCCCCTGGAGGTATTGTTCGGGCGCTCAGGGGTTGGGCCCTTGGAGCTGGTGTTGGGCCCCTAGGGATTAGGCCCCTGGAACTATGGTTCGGGCGCTCACGGCTTTTGACATTGGAGCTCGTGTTGGGGCCCCCAGGTGTTGGGCCCCTGGAGCTGGGGTTGGAGCCCCAGGGGGATAGACCCCTGGAGCTATGGTTCGGGCGCTGAGGGGTTGGGCCCCTGGAGCTGGTGTTTGGGGCCCCCAGGGGTTGGGCTCCTGGGGCTGGGGTTGGGGCCCCTAGGGGTTAGGCCCCTGTAGCTATGGTTCCGGCGCTCAGGGGTTGGGCCGTTGGAGCTGGGGTGGGGGCCCCCAGGGGTTAGGCCCCTGCAGCTATGGTTCGGTCGCTCAGGGGTTGGACCCCTGGAGCTGGTTTTGGGGCCCACAGGGGTTAGGCCCCTGGTGGTATTGTTCGGGCTCTCAGGGGTTGGGCCCCTGGAGCTGGTGTTGGGGCCCCCAGGGGTTAGGCCCCTGGAGGAATCGTTCGGGCGCTCAGAGTTTGGGCCCTTGGAGCTGGTGTTAAGGCCCCCAGGGATTAGGCTCGTGGAGCTATGGTTCGGGCGCTCAGGGGTTGGGCCGCTGGAGCTGGGGTCGAGGGCTCCAGGGGTTTGGCCCCTGAACCTGGGGTTCTGGCCCCCGTGGGTTAGGCCCCTGGAGCTATGGTTCGGGTGCTCAGGGTTTGGGCCCCTGGAGCTGGTGTTGCGACCCCCAGGGGTTGGGCCCCTGGAGCTGGTGTTGGGGCCCCAGGGATTAGGCCCCTGGAGCTATGGTTCGGGCGCTCAGAGGTTGGGCCCCTGGAGCTGGTGTTGGGGCCCCCAGGGGTTGGGCCCCTAGAGCTGGTGTTGGGGCCCCAGGGGTTAGGCCCCTGGAGCTATGGTTCGGGCGCTCAGGGGTTGGGCCCCTGGAGCTATGGTTCGGGCGCTGAGGGGTTGGGCCTCTGGAGCTGGGGTCGAGGGCTCCAGGGGTTTGGCCCCTGGACCTGGGGTTGTGGCCCCCGGGGTTAGGCCCCTGGAGCTATGGTTCGGTCGCTCAGGGGTTGGGCCCCTGGAGCGATGGTTTGGGCACTCAGGGGTTGGGCCCCTGGAGCTGGTGTTGGGGCCCCCAGGGTTTAGGCCCCTGGAGGGATCGTTCTTGCGCTGAGGGGTTGGGCCCCTGGAGCTGGTGTTGGGGCCCCCAGGGTTTAGGCCCCTGGAGGTATTGTTCGGGCGCTCAGGGGTTGGGCCCTTGGAGCTGGTGTTGGGCCCCTAGGGATTAGGCCCCTGGAACTATGGTTCGGGCGCTCACGGCTTTTGACATTGGAGCTCGTGTTGGGGCCCCCAGGTGTTGGGCCCCTGGAGCTGGGGTTGGAGCCCCAGGGGGATAGACCCCTGGAGCTATGGTTCGGGCACTGAGGGGTTGGGCCCCTGGAGCTGGTGTTTGGGGCCCGCAGGGGTTGGGCTCCTCGGGCTGGGGTTGGGGCCCCCAGGGGTTAGGCCCCTGTAGCTATGGTTCCGGCGCTCAGGGGTTGGGCCGTTGGAGCTGGGGTGGGGGCCTCCAGGGGTTAGGCCCCTGCAGCTATGGTTCGGTCGCTCAGAGGTTGGACCCCTGGAGCTGGTTTTGGGGCCCACAGGGGTTAGGCCCCTGGTGGTATTGTTCGGGCTCTCAGGGGTTGGGCCCCTGGAGCTGGTGTTGGGGCCCCCAGGGTTTAGGCCCCTGGAGGAATCGTTCGGGCGCTCAGAGTTTGGGCCCTTGGAGCTGGTGTTAAGGCCCCCAGGGATTAGGCTCGTGGAGCTATGGTTCGGGCGCTCAGGGGTTGGGCCCCTGGAGCTGGGGTCGAGGGCTCCAGGGGTTTGGCCCCTGAACCTGGGGTTCTCGCCCCCGTGGGTTAGGCCCCTGGAGCTATGGTTCGGGTCCTCAGGGTTTGGGCCCCTGGAGCTGGTGTTGCGACCCCCAGGGGTTAGGCCCCTGGAGCTGGTGTTGGGGCCCCAGGGATTAGGCCCCTGGAGCTATGGTTCGGGCGCTCAGGGGTTGGGCCCTTGGAGCTGGTGTTGGGGCCCCCAGGGGTTGGGCCCCTAGAGCTGGTGTTGGGGCCCCAGGGGTTAGGCCCCTGGAGCTATGGTTCGGGCGCTCAGGGGTTGGGCCCCTGGAGCTATGGTTCGGGCGCTCAGGGGTTGGGCCCCTGGAGCTGGGGTCGAGGGCTCCAGGGGTTTGGCCCCTGGACCTGGGGTTGTGGCCCCCGGGGTTAGGCCCCTGGAGCTATGGTTCGGTCGCTCAGGGGTTGGGCCCCTGGAGCGATGGTTTGGGCACTCAGGGGTTGGGCCCCTGGAGCGATGGTTTGGGCACTCAGGGGTTGGGCCCCTGGAGCTGGTGTTGGGGCCCCCAGGGTTTAGGCCCCTGGAGGTATTATTCGGGCACTCAGGGTTTGGGCCCCTGGAGCTGGTGTTGGGGCCCCCAGGGGTTAGGCCCCTGGAGGGATCGTTCGGGCGCTCAGGGGTTGGGCCCTTGGTGCTATGGTTCCGGCGCTCAGGGGTTGGGCCGTTGGAGCTGGGGTGGGGGCCCACAGGGGTTAGGCCCCTGGAGGTATTGTTCGGGCGCTCAAGGGTTGGGCCCCTGGAGCTGGTGTTGGGGCCTCGAGGGGTTAGGCCCCTCGAGCTATGCTTCGGGCGCTCCGGGGTTAGACCCCTGGAGCTGGTGTTGGGGCCCACAGGGGTTAGGCCCCTGGAGGTATTGTTCGGGCGCTCAGGGGTTGGGCCCCTGGAGCTGGTGTTGGGGCCCCCAGGGGTTAGGCCCCTGGAGGGATCGTTCGGGCGCTCAGGGGTTGGGCCCTTGTTGCTGGTGTTGAGGCCCCCAGGGATTAGGCCCCTGGAGCTATGGTTCGGGCGCTCAGGGGTTGGGCTCCTGGAGCTGGTGTTGGGGCCCGCAGGGGTTGGGCCCCTGGAGCTGTGGTTGGGGCCCCCGGGGGTTAGGAATCTGGAGCTATGGTTCGGGCGCTCAGGGGTTGGGACAATGGAGCTGGTGTTGGGGCCCCCTGGGGTTGGGCCGTGGAGCTGGGGTTGGAGCCCCCGGGGTTTAGACCCCTGGAGCTATGGTTCGGGCGCTGAGGGGTTGGGCCCCTGGAGCTGGTGTTGGGGCCCCCAGGGTTTGGGCCCCTGGAGCTGGTGTTTGGACCCCAGGGGTTAGGCCCCTGGAGCTATGGTTCGGGCGCTCAGAGGTTGGGCCCCTGGAGCTGGTGTTGGGGCCCCCAGGGGTTGGGCTCCTGGGGCTTTGGTTGGGGCCCCCAGGGGTTAGGCCCCTGGAGCTATGGTTCCGGCGGTCAGGGGTTGGGCCGTTGGAGCTGGGGTTTTGGGCCCCCAGGGGTTAGCCCCTGCAGCTATGGTTCGGGCGGTTATGGGTTGGACCCCTGGAGCTGGTGTAGGGGTCCACAGGGGTTAGGCCCCTGGAGGTATTGTTCGGGCGCTCAGGGGTTGGGCCCCTGGAGCTGGTGTTGGGGCCCCCAGGGGTTAGGCCCCTGGAGGGATCGTTAGGGCGCTCAGGGGTTGGGCCCTTGGAGCTGGTGTTGAGGCCCCCAGGGATTAGGCCCCTGGAGCTATGGTTCGGGCGATCAGGGGTTGGGCTCCTGAAGCTGGTTTTGGGGCCCGCAGGGGTTGGGCCCCTGGAGCTGTGGTTGGGGCCCCCGGGGGTTAGGCCCCTGGAGCTATGGTTCGGGCGCTCAGGGGTTGGGACCCTGGAGCTGGTGTTGGGGCCCCGAGGGGTTGGGCCCTGGATCTGGGGTTCGAGCCCCCGGGGGTTAGACCCCTGGAGCTATGGTTCGGGCGCTGAGGGCTTGGGTCCCTGGAGCTGGTGTTGGGGCCCCCAGGTGTTGGGCCCCTGGAGCTGGTGTTGGGGCCCCAGGGGTTAGGCCCCTGGAGCTATGGTTCGGGCGCTCAGGGTTTGGGCCCCTGGAGCTGGTGTTGGGGCCCCAGGGGTTAGGCCCCTGCAGCTATGGTTCGGGCGCTCAGGGGTTGGACCCCTGGAGCTGGTGTTGGGGCCCCGAGGGGTTAGGCCCCTCGAGCTATGCTTCGGGCGCTCAGGGGTTGGGCCCCTGGACTGGTTTTGGGGCCCCAAGGTGCTGGGCCCCTGGAGCTGTTGTTGGAGCTGTCAGGGGTTGGGCACCTGGAGCTATGGTTCGGGCTCTCAGGGGTTGGGCCCTTGGAGCTGGTGTTGGGCCCCCAGGGATTAGGCCCCTGGAGCTATGGTTCGGGCGCTGAGGGGTTGGTCCCCTGGAGCTGGTGTTGGGGCCCCGAGGGGTTGGGCTCCTGGAGCTGGTGTTGGGGCCCGCAGGGTTTGGGCCCCTGGAGCTGTGGTTGGGGCCCCCGGGGGTTAGACCTCTGGAGCTATGGTTCGGGCGCTCAGGGGTTGGGCCTCTGGAGCTGGTGTTGGCGCCCCCAGGGGTTAGACCCCTAGAGGTATTGTTCGGGCGCACAGAGATTGGGCTCCTGGAGCAGGTGTTGGGGCCCCCAGGTGTTAGGCCCCTGGAGGGATCATTCGGGCGCTCAGGGGTTGGGCCCTTGGAACTGGTGTTGAGGCCCCCAGGGATTAGGCCCCTGGAGCTGTGGTTCGGGCGCTCAGGGGTTGGGCCCCTGGAGCTGGTTTTGGGGCCCGCAGGGTTTGGGCCCCTGGAGCTGTAGTTGGGGCCCCCGGGGGTTAGGCCCCTGGAGCTATGGTTCGGGCGCTCAGGGGTTGGCCCCTGGAGCTGGTGTTGGGGCCCACAGGGGTTGGGCCCTGGAGCTAGGGTTGGAGCCCCCGGGGGTTAGACCCCTGGAGCTATGGTTCGGGCGCTGAGGGGTTGGGCCCCTGGAGCTGGTGTTGGGGCCCCCAGGTGTTGGGCCGCTGGAGCTGGTGTTGGGGCCCCAGGGGTTAGGCCCCTGGAGCTATGGTTCTGGAGCTCAGGTGTTGGGCCTATGTAGCTGGTGTTGGGGCCCCCAGACGTTGGGCTCCTGGGGTGGGGTTGGGGCCCCCAGGGGTTAGGCCCCTGGAGCTATGGTTCCGGCGCTCAGGGGTTGGGGCGTTGGAGCTGGGGTGGGGGCCCCCAGGGGTTAGGCCCCTGAAGCTATGGCTCAGGCGCTCAGGGGTTGGACCCCTGGAGCTGGTGTTGGGGCCCACAGGGGTTAGGCCCCTGGAGGTATTGTTCGGGCCCTCAGGGGTTGTTCCCCTGGAGCTGGTGTTGGGACCCCAGGGGTTTGGCTCCTGGGGCTTTGGTTGGGGCCCCCAGGGGTTAGGCCCCTGGAGCTATGGTTCCGGCGGTCAGGGGTTGGGCCGTTGGAGCTGGGGTTTTGGGCCCCCAGGGATTAGCCCCTGCAGCTATGGTTCGGGCGCTTATGGGTTGGACCCCTGGAGCTGGTGTAGGGGTCCACAGGGGTTAGGCCCCTGGAGGTATTGTTCGGTCGCTCAGGGGTTTGGCCCCTGGAGCTGGTGTTGGGGCCCCCAGGGGTTAGGCCCCTGGAGGGATCGTTAGGGCGCTCAGGGGTTGGGCCCTTGGAGCTGGTGTTGAGGCCCCCAGGGATTAGGCCCCTGGAGCTATGGTTCGGGCGCTCAGGGGTTGGGCTCCTGGAGCTGGTTTTGGGGCCCGCAGGGGTTGGGCCCCTGGAGCTGTGGTGGGGCCCCCGGGGTTAGGCCCCTGGAGCTATGGTTCGGGCGCTCAGGGGTTGGGACCCTGGAGCTGGTGTTGGGGCCCCAGGGGTTAGGCCCCTGGAGCTATGGTTCTGGAGCTCAGGTGTTGGGCCCATGTAGCTGGTGTTGGGGCCCCCAGACGTTGGGCTCCTGGGGTGGGGTTGGGGCCCCCAGGGGTTAGGCCCCTGCAGCTATGGTTCCGGCGCTCAGGGGTTGGGGCTTTGGAGCTGGGGTGGGGGCCCCCAGGGGTTAGGCCCCTGTAGCTATGGCTCAGGCGCTCAGGGGTTGGACCCCTGGAGCTGGTGTTGGGGCCCACAGGGGTTAGGCCCCTGGAGGTATTGTTCGGGCCCTCAGGGGTTGTTCCCCTGGAGCTGGTGTTGGGACCCCAGGGGTTAGGCCCCTGGAGCTATGGTTCGGGCGCTCAGGGGTTGGGACCCTGGAGCTGGTGTGGGGGCCCCGAGGGGTTGGGCCCTGGATCTGGGGTTCGAGCCCCCGGGGGTTAGACCCCTGGAGCTATGGTTCGGGCGCTGAGGGCTTGGGCCCCTGGAGCTGGTGTTGGGGCCCCCAGGTGTTGGGCCCCTGGAGCTGGTGTTGGGGCCCCAGGGGTTAGGACCCTGGAGCTATGGTTCGGGCGCTCAGGGTTTGGGCCCCTGGAGCTGGTGTTGGGGCCCCAGGGGTTAGGCCCCTGCAGCTATGGTTCGGGCGCTCAGGGGTTGGACCCCTGGAACTGGTGTTGGGGCCCCGAGGGGTTAGGCCCCTCGAGCTATGCTTCGGGCGCTCAGGGGTTGGGCCCCTGGACTGGTTTTGGGGCCCCAAGGTGCTGGGCCCCTGGAGCTGTTGTTGGAGCTGTCAGGGGTTGGGCACCTGGAGCTATGGTTCGGGCTCTCAGGGGTTGGGCCCTTGGAGCTGGTGTTGGGCCCCCAGGGATTAGGCCCCTGGAGCTATGGTTCGGGCGCTGAGGGATTGGTCCCCTGGAGCTGGTGTTGGGGCCCCCAGGGGTTGGGCCCCTGGAGCTATGGTTAGAGCGCTCTGGGGTTGGGCCCCTGGAGCTGGTGTTGGGGCCCGCAGGGTTTGGGCCCCTGGAGCTGTGGTTGGGGCCCCCGGGGGTTAGACCTCTGGAGCTATGGTTCGGGCGCTCAGGGGTTGGGCCTCTGGAGCTGGTGTTGGCGCCCCCAGGGGTTAGACCCCTAGAGGTATTGTTCGGGCGCACAGGGATTGGGCTCCTGGAGCAGGTGTTGGGGCCCCCAGGTGTTAGGCCCCTGGAGCTATGGTTCTGGAGCTCAGGTGTTGGGCCCATGTAGCTGGTGTTGGGGCCCCCAGACGTTGGGCTCCTGGGGTGGGGTTGGGGCCCCCAGGGGTTAGGCCCCTGCAGCTATGGTTCCGGCGCTCAGGGGTTGGGGCGTTGGAGCTGGGGTGGGGGCCCCCAGGGGTTAGGCCCCTGTAGCTATGGCTCAGGCGCTCAGGGGTTGGACCCCTGGAGCTGGTGTTGGGGCCCATAGGGGTTAGGCCCCTGGAGGTATTGTTCGGGCCCTCAGGGGTTGTTCCCCTGGAGCTGGTGTTGGGACCCCAGGGGTTAGGCCCCTGGAGCTATGGTTCCGGCGGTCAGGGGTTGGGCCGTTGGAGCTGGGGTTTTGGGCCCCCATGGGGTTAGCCCCTGCAGCTATGGTTGGGGCGCTTATGGGTTGGACCCCTGGAGCTGGTGTAGGGGTCCACAGGGGTTAGGCCCCTGGAGGTATTGTTCGGGCGCTCAGGGGTTGGGCCCCTGGAGCTGGTGTTGGGGCCCCCAGGGGTTAGGCCCCTGGAGGGATCGTTAGGGCGCTCAGGGGTTGGGCCCTTGGAGCTGGGGTTGAGGCCCCCAGGGATTAGGCCCCTGGAGCTATGGTTCGGGCGCTCAGGGGTTGGGCTCCTGGAGCTGGTTTTGGGGCCCGCAGGGGTTGGGCCCCTGGAGCTGTGGTTGGGGCCCCCGGGGTTAGGCCCCTGGAGCTATGGTTCGGGCGCTCAGGGGTTGGGACCCTGGAGCTGGTGTTGGGGCCCCGAGAGGTTGGGCCCTGGATCTGGGGTTCGAGCCCCCGGGGGTTAGACCCCTGGAGCTATGGTTCGGGCGCTGAGGGCTTGGGCCCCTGGAGCTGGTGTTGGGGCCCCCAGGGGTTGGGCCCCTGGAGCTGGTGTTGGGGCCCCAGGGGTTAGGCCCCTGCAGCTATGGTTCGGGCGCTCAGGGGTTGGACCCCTGGAGCTGGTGTTGGGGCCCTGAGGGGTTAGGCCCCTCGAGCTATGCTTCGGGCGCTCAGGGGTTGGGCCCCTGGACTGGTTTTGGGGCCCCAAGGTGCTGGCCCCCTGGAGCTGTTGTTGGGGCTGTCAGGGGTTGGGCACCTGGAGCTATGGTTCGGGCTCTCAGGGGTTGGGCCCTTGGAGCTGGTGTTGGGCCCCCAGGGATTAGGCCCCTGGAGCTATGGTTCGGGCGCTCAGGGGTTGGGACCCTGGAGCTGGTGTTGTTGTCCCCAGGGGTTGGGCCCCTGGAGCTGGTGTTGGGGCCCCAGGTATTAGGCCCCTGGAGCTATGGTTAGGGCGCTGAGGGGTTGGTCCCCTGGAGCTGGTGTTTTGGCCCCCAGGGGTTGGGCCCCTGGAGCTATGGTTAGACCGCTCTGGGGTTGGGCCCCTGGAGCTGGTGTTGGGGCCCCGAGGGGTTGGGCTCCTGGAGCTGGTGTTGGGGCCCGCAGGGTTTGGGCCCCTGGAGCTGTGGTTGGGGCCCCCGGGGGTTAGACCTCTGGAGCTATGGTTCGGGCGCTCAGGGGTTGGGCCTCTGGAGCTGGTGTTGGTGCCCCCAGGGGTTAGACCCCTAGAGGTATTGTTCGGGCGCACAGGGATTGGGCTCCTGAAGCAGGTGTTGCGGCCCCCAGGTGTTAGGCCCCTGGAGGGATCATTCGGGCGCTCAGGGGTTGGGCCCTTGGAGCTGGTGTTCAGGCCCCCAGGGATTAGGCCCCTGGAGCTATGGTTCGGGCGCTCAGGGGTTGGGCTCCTGGAGCTGGTTTTGGGGCCCTCAGGGTTTGGGCCCCTGGAGCTGTAGTTGGGGCCCCCGGGGGTTAGGCCCCTGGAGGTATGGTTCGGTCGCTCAGGGGTTGGGCCCCTGGAGCTGGTGTTGGGGCCCACAGGGGTTGGGCCCTGGAGCTAGGGTTGGAGCCCCCGGGGGTTAGACCCCTGGAGCTATGGTTCGGGCGCTGAGTGTTTGGGCCCCTGGAGCTGGTGTTGGGGCCCCCAGGTGTTGGGCCGCTGGAGCTGGTGTTGGGGCCCCCGGGGTTAGGCCCCTGGAGCTATGGTTCTGGAGCTCAGGTGTTGGGCCGATGTAGCTGGTGTTGGGGCCCCAAGACGTTGGGCTCCTGGGGTGGGGTTGGGGCCCCCAGGGGTTAGGCCCCTGGAGCTATGGTTCCGGCGCTCAGGGGTTGGGGCGTTGGAGCTGGGGTGGGGGCCCCCAGGGGTTAGGCCCCTGCAGCTATTGCTCAGGCGCTCAGGGGTTGGACCCCTGGAGCTGGTGTTGGGGCCCACAGGGGTTAGGCCCCTGGAGGTATTGTTCGGGCCCTCAGGGGTTGTTCCCCTGGAGCTGGTTTTGGGGCCCCGAGGGGTTACGCCCCTCGAGCTATGCTTCGGGCGCTCAGGGGCTGGGCCCCTGGAGCTGGTGTTGGGGCCCCAGGTGTTAGGCCCGTGGAGCTATGGTTCGGGCGCTCAGGGGTTGGGCCCCTGGAACTGGTGTTGGGGCTGTCAGGGGATTGGCCCCTGGAGCTATGGTTCGGGCTCTCAGGGGTTGGGCCCCTGGAGCTGGTGTTGGGGCCGTCAGGTGTTGGGCACCTGGAGCTGGGGTTGGGGCCCCCAGGGGTTATCCACCTGGAGCTATGGTTCGGGCGCTCAGGGGTTGGACACCTGGAGCTGGTGTTGGGGCCCCGAGGGGTTAGGCCCCTCGAGCTATGCTTCGGGCGCTCAGGGGTTGGGCCCCTGGACTGGTTTTGGGGCCCCAAGGTGCTGGGCCCCTGGAGCTGTTGTTGGGGCTGTCAGGGGTTGGGCACCTGGAGCTATGGTTCGGGCTCTCAGGGGTTGGGCCCTTGGAGCTGGTGTTGGGCCCCCAGGGATTAGGCCCCTGGAGCTATGGTTCGGGCGCTCAGGGGTTGGGACCCTGGAGCTGGTGTTGGGGTCCCCAGGGGTTGGGCCCCTGGAGCTGGTGTTGGGGCCCCAGGGATTAGACCCCTGGAGCTATGGTTCGGGCGCTGAGGGGTTGGTCCCCTGGAGCTGGTGTTGGGGCCCCCAGGGGTTGGGCCCCTGGAGCTATGGTTAGAGCGCTCTAGAGTTGGGCCCCTGGAGCTGGTGTTGGGGCCCCGAGGGGTTGGGCTCCTGGAGCTGGTGTTGGGGCCCGCAGGGTTTGGGCCCCTGGAGCTGTGGTTGGGGCCCCCGGGGGTTAGACCTCTGGAGCTATGGTTCGGGCGCTCAGGGGTTGGGCCTCTGGAGCTGGTGTTGGCGCCCCCAGGGGTTAGACCCCTAGAGGTATTGTTCGGGCGCACAGGGATTGGGCTCCTGAAGCAGGTGTTGGGGCCCCCAGGTGTTAGGCCCCTGGAGGGATCATTCGGGCGCTCAGGGGTTGGGCCCTTGGAGCTGGTGTTGAGGCCCCCAGGGATTAGGCCCCTGGAGCTATGGTTCGGGCGCTCAGGGGTTGGGCTCCTGGAGCTGGTTTTGGGGCCCGCAGGGTTTGGGCCCCTGGAGCTGTAGTTGGGGCCCCCGGGGGTTAGGCCCCTGGAGCTATGGTTCGGGCGCTCACGGGTTGGGCCCCTGGAGCTGGTGTTGGGGCCCACAGGGGTTGGGCCCTGGAGCTAGGGTTGGAGCCCCCGGGGGTTAGAACCCTGGAGCTATGGTTCGGGCGCTGAGGGGTTGGGCCCCTGGAGCTGGTGTTGGGGCCCCCAGGTGTTGGGCCGCTGGAGCTGGTGTTGGGGCCCCAGGGGTTAGGCCCCTGGAGCTATGGTTCTGGAGCTCAGGTGTTGGGCCCATGTAGCTGGTGTTGGGGCCCCAAGACGTTGGGCTCCTGGGGTGGGGTTGGGGCCCCCAGGGGTTAGGCCCCTGGAGCTACGGTTCCGACGCTCAGGGGTTGGGGCGTTGGAGCTGGGGTGGGGGCCCCCAGGGGTTAGGCCCCTGCAGCTATTGCTCAGGCGCTCAGGGGTTGCACCCCTGGAGCTGGTGTTGGGGCCCACAGGGGTTAGGCCCCTGGAGGTATTGTTCGGGCCCTCAGGGGTTGTTCCCCTGGAGCTGGTTTTGGGGCCCCGAGGGGTTAGGCCCCTCGAGCTATGCTTCGGGCGCTCAGGGGCTGGGCCCCTGGAGCTGGTGTTGGGGCCCCAGGTGTTAGGCCCGTGGAGTTATGGTTCGGGCGCTCAGGGGTTGGGCCCCTGGAGCTGGTGTTGGGGCTGTCAGGGGATTGGCCCCTGGAGCTATGGTTCGGGCTCTCAGGGGTTGGGCCCCTGGAGCTGGTGTTGGGGCCGTCAGGTGTTGGGCACCTGGAGCTGGGGTTGGGGCCCCCAGGGGTTATGCACCTGGAGCTATGGTTCGGGCGCTCAGGGGTTGGGCCCCTGGAGCTGGTGTTGGGGCCCCAAGGGGTTGGGCCCCTGGCGCTGGTGTTGGGGCCCCAGGGGTTAGGCTCCTGGAGCTATTGTTCGGGCGTTCAAGTTTTGGGCCCTTGGAGCTGGGGTGGGTTCCCCCAGGGGTTATTCCCCTGTAGCTATGGTTCGAGCGCTCAGGGGTTTGGCAACTGGAGCTGTTGTTTTGGCCCCCAGGGTTTAGACTCTTGGAGGTATTGTTCGAGCGCTCAGGGGTTGGGCCCCTGGAGCTGGTGTTGGTGCCCTCAGGGGTTAGGCCCCTGGAGGTATTGTTCGGGCGCTCAGGGGTTGGGCCCTTAGATCTGGTGTTGGGCCCCCAGGGATTAGGCCCCTGGAGCTATTGTTCGGGCGCTCAGGGGTTGGGACCCTGGAGCTGGTGTTGTGGTCTCCAGGGGTTGGGCCCCTGGAGCTGGCGTTGGGGCCCCAGGGATTAGGCCCCTGGAGCTATGGTTCGGGCTCTGAGGGGTTGGGCCTCTGCAGCTGGTGTTGGGGCCCCCAGGGGTTGGGCCCTGGAGCTATAGTTAGGGCGCTCTGTGGTTGGGCCCCTGGAGCTGGTGTTGGGGCCCCGAGGGGTTGGGCTCCAGGAGATGGTGTAGGGGCCCGCAGGGGTTGGGCCCCTGGAGCTGTGGTTGAGGCCCCCGGGGGTTAGGCCCCTGGAGCTATGGTTCGGGCGCTTAGGGGTTGGGACAATGGAGCTGGTGTTGGGGCCCCCGGGGGTTGGGCCCCTGGAGCTGGGGTTGGATCCCCCGGGGGTTAGACGCCTGGAACTATGGTTCGGGCGCTGAGGGGTTGGGCCCCTGGAGCTGGTGTTGGGGCCCCCAGGGGTTGGGCCCTGGAGCTGGTGTTAGGGCCCCAGGGATTAGGCCCCTTGAGCTATGGTTCGGGTGCTCAGGGATTGGGCCTCTGGAGCTGGTGTTGGGGCCCCCAGGGGTTGTTCCCCTGGAGCTGGGGTTGGAGCCCCCGGGGGTTAGACGCCTGGAGCTATGGTTCGGGCGCTGAGGGGTTGGGCCCCTGGAGCTGGTGTTGGGGCCCCCAGGGGTTGGGCCCCTGGAGCTGGTGTTGGGGCCCCAGGGGTTAGGCCACTGCAGCTATGGTTCGGGCGCTCAGGTTTTGGAAGCCTGGAGCTGGTCTTTGGGACCACAGGGGTTAGGCCCCTGTAGCTATGGTTCGAGCGCTGAGGGGTTGGGCAACTGGAGCTGGTGTTTTGGCCCCCAGGGTTTAGGCTCTTGGAGGTATTGTTCGAGCGCTCAGGGGTTGGGCCCCTGGAGCTGGTGTTGGGGCCCTCAGGGGTTAGGCCCCTGGAGCTATGGTTCGGGCGCTCAGGACTTGGGCTCCTGGAGCTCGTATTGGGGCCCGCAGGGGTTGGGCCCCTGGAGCTGTGGTTGGGGCCCCCGGGGGTTAGGCCCCTGGAGCTATGGTTCGGGCGCTCAGGCGTTGGGACAATGGAGCTGGTGTTAGGGCCCCCAGGGGTTGGGCCGTGGAGCTGGGGTTGGAGCCCCCGGGGGTTAGACCCCTGGAGCTATGGTTCGGGCGCTGTGGGGTTGGGCCCCTGGAGCTGGTGTTGGGGCCCCCAGGGGTTGGGCCCCTGGAGCTGGTGTTGGGGCCCCAGGGGTTAGGCCCCTGGAGCTATGGTTCGGGCGTTCAGGGGTTGGGCCCCTGGAGCTGGTGTTGGGGATCCCAGGGGTTGGGCACCTGGGGCTGGGGTTGGGGCCCCCAGGGGTTAGGCCCGTGGAGCTATGGTTCCGGCGCTCAGGGGTTGGGCCGTTGGAGCTGGGGTGCGGGCCACGAGGGGTTAGGCCCCTGAAACTATAGTTCGGTCGCTCAGGGGTTGGACCCCTGGAGCTGGTGTTGGGGCCACCAGGGTTTAGGCCCCTGGAGGTATTATTCGGGCGCTCAGGGGTTGGGCCCCTGGAGCTGGTGTTGGGGCCCCCAGGGGTTAGGCCCCTGGAGGGATCGTTCGGGCGCTCAGGGGCTGGGCCCTTGGTGCTATGGTTCCGGCGCTCAGGGGTTGGGCCGTTGGAGCTGGGGTGGGGGCCCACAGGGGTTAGGCCCCTGGAGGTATTATTCAAGTGCTCAAGGGTTGGGCCCCTGGAGCTGGTGTTGGGGCCTCGAGGGGTTAGGCCCCTCGAGCTATGCTTCGGGCGCTCCGGGGTTGGACCCCTGGAGCTGGTGTTGGGGCCCACAGGGGTTAGGCCCCTGGAGGTATTGTTCTGGCACTCAGGGGTTGGGCCCCTGGAACTGGTGTTGGGGCCCCCAGGGGTTAGGTCCCTGGAGCTATGGTTCGGGCGCTCAGGGGTTGAGCTCCTGGAGCTGGTGTTGGGGCCTGTAGGGGTTGGGCCCCTGGAGCTGTGGTTGGGGCCCCCGGGGGTTAGGGCCCTGGAGCTAATGTTCGGTCGCTCAGGGGTTGGGACAATGGAACTGGTGTTAGGGCCCCCAGGGGTTGGGCCGTAGAGCTGGGGTTTGAGCCCCCGGGGGTTAGACCCCTGGAGCTATGGTTCAGGCGCTCAGGGGTTGGGCCCCTGGAGCTGATGTTGGGGCCCTCAGGGGTTGGGCTCCTGGGGCTGGGGTTGGGGCTCCCAGGGGATAGGCCCCTGGAGCTATGGTTCCGGCGCTCAGTGGTTGGGCCGTTGGAGCTGGGGTTGGGGCCCCCAGGGGTTAGGCCCCTGCAGCTATGGTTCGGGCACTCAGGGGTTGGACCCCTGGAGCTGTTGTTGGTGCTCACAGGGGATAGGCCCCTGTAGGTATTGTTCTGGCGCTCAGGGGTTGTTCCTCTGGAGCTGGTGTTGGGACCCCGAGGTGTTTTGCCCCTCGAGATATGCATCGGGCGCTTAGGGGTTCGGCCACTGGACTGGTGTTGGGGCCACCAGGGGCTGGGCCCCTGGAGCTGGTGTTGGGGCCCCAGGTGTTAGGCCCCTGGAGCTATGGTTTGGGCGCTCAGGGGTTGGGCCCCTGGAGCTGGTGTTGGGGCTGTCAGGGGTATGGCCCCTGGAGCTATGGTTCGGGCTCTCAGGGGTTGGGCCACTGGAGCTGGTGTTGCGGCCCCCAGGGGTTGGGCCCCTGGCGCTGGTGTTTGAGCCGTCAAGGTTTGGGCACCTGGAGCTGGGGTTGGGGCCACCAGGGGTTAGGATCCTGGAGCTATGGTTCGGATGCTCAAGGGTTGGGCCCCTGGAGCTGGTGTTGGGGCCCCCAGGGGTTGGGCCCCTGGCGCTGGTGTTGGTGCCCCAGGGGTTAGGCACCTGGAGCTATGGTTCGGGCGCTCAGGTTTTGGGCCCTTGGAGCTAGGGTGGGTTCCCCCAGGGGTTAGGCCCCTGTAGCTATGGATCTAGCGCTCAGGGGTTGGGCAACTGGAGCTGGTGTTTTGGCCCCCAAGGGTTAGGCTCTTGGAGGTATTGTTCGAGCGCACAGGGGTTGGGCCTTTGGAGCTGGTGTTTGGCCCCCAGGGATTAGGCCCCTGGAGATACGGTTCGGGCGCTCAGGTGTTGGGAGCCTGGAGCTGGTGTTGGGGTCCCCAGGGGTTGGGCCTCTGCAGCTGGTGTTGGGGCCCCAGGGATTAGGCCCCTGGAGCTATGATTTGGGCGCTGAGGGGTTGGGCCCCTGGAGCTGGTTTTGGGGCCCCCAGGGGTTGGGCCCTTGAGCTATGATTAGGGCGCTCTGGGGTTGGGCCCCTGGAGCTGGTGTTGGGGCCCCGAGGGGTTGGGCCCCTGGAGCTGTGGTTGGGGCCCCCGGGGGTTAGGTCCCTGGAGCTATGGTTCGGGCGCTCATGGGTTGGGACAATGGAGCTGGGGTTGGAGCCCCCGGGGGTTAGACGTCTGGAGCTATGGTTCGGGCACTGAGGGGTTGGGCCCCTGGAGCTGGTGTTGGGGCCCCCAGGGGTTGGGCCCCTGGAGCTGGTGTTGGGGCCCCAGGGGTTAGGCCCCTGGAGCTTTGGTTCGGGCGCTCAGGGGTTGGGCCCCTGGAGCTGGTGTTGGGGCCCCCAGGGGTTGGGCCCTTGGAGGTATTGTTCGGGTGCTCAGGGGTTGAGCCCCTGGAGCTGGTGTTGGGGCCCCCAGGGGTTGGGCCCCTGGACCTGGTTTTGGGGCCCCAGGGGATAGGCCCCTGGAGCTATTGTTCGGGCGCTCAGGGGTTGGTCCCCTGGAGCTGGTGTTGGGGCCCCCAGGGGTTGGGCTCCTGGGGCTGGGGTTGGGGCGCTCAGGGTTTAAGCCCCTGGAGCTATTGTTCGGGCGCTCAGGGGTTGGGCCTCTGGAGCTGGTGTTGGGGCCCCCAAGGTTTGGGCTCCTGGGGCTGGGGTTGGGGCCCCCAGGGGTTAGGCCCGTGGAGCTATGATTCCGGCGCTCAGGGGTTGGGCCGTTGGAGCTGGGGTGAGGGCCCCCAGGGGTTAGGCCCCTGCAGCTATGGTTCGGGAGCTCAGGGGTTGGACACTTGGAGCTGGTGTTGGAGCACAGGGGTTAGGCCCCTGGAGGTATTGTTCGGGCGCTCAGGGGTTGGGCCCCTGGAGCTGGTGTTGGGGCCCCAAGGGGTTAGGCCCCTGGAGGGATCGTTCGGGCGCTCAGGGGTTGGGCCCTTGGAGCTGGTGTTGAGGCCCCCAGGGATTAGGCCCCTGGAGCTATGGTTCGGGCGTTCAGGGGTTGGGCTCCTGGAGCTGTTTTTGGGGAACGCAGGGGTTGGGCCCCTGGAGCTGTGGTTGGGGCCCCCGGGGGTTAGGCCCCTGGAGCTATGGTTCGGGCGCTGAGGGGTTGGGCCCCTGGAGCTGGTGTTGGGGCCCCCAGGGGTTAGGCCCCTGGAGGGATCGTTCGAGTGCTCAGGGGTTGGGCCTTTCGAGCTGGTGTTGAGGCCCCCAGGGATTAGGCCCCTGGAGCTATGGTTCGGGCGCTCAGGGGTTGGGCTCCTGGAGCTGGTATTTGGGCCCGCAGGTGTTGGGCCCCTGGAGCTGTGGTTGGTGCCCCCGGGGGTTAGGCCCCTGGAGCTATGGTTTGGGCGCTAAGGGGTTGGGACAATGGAGCTGGTGTTGGGGCCCCCTAGGGTTTGGGCCGTGGAGCTGGGGTTGGAGCCCCCTGGGGTTAGAACCCTGGAGCTATGGTTCGGGCGCTGAAGGGTTGGGCCCCTGCAGCTGGTGTTGGGGCCCCCAGGGGTTGGGCCCCTGGAGCTGGTGTTGGGGCCCCAGGGGTTAGGCCCCTGGAGCTATGGTTCCGGTGCTCAGGGTTTGGGCCCCTGGAGCTGGTGTTGTTGCCCCCAGGGGTTGGGCTCCTGGGGCTGGGGTTGGGGCCCTCAGGGGTTAGGCCCCTGGAGCTATGGTTCCGGCGCTCAGGGGTTGGGCCGTTGGACCTGGGGTCGGAGCCCCCAGGGGTTAGGACCTTGCAGCTATGGTTCGGGCACTCAGGGGTTGGACCCCTAGAGCTGGTGTTGGGGCCCACAGCGGTTAGGCCCCTGGAGGTATTGTTCGGGCGCTCAGGGGTTGGGCCCCTAGAGCTGGTGTTGTTACCCCCAGGGGTTAGGCCCCTGGAGGGATCGTTCGGGCGCTCAGGGTTTTGGCCCTTGGAGCTGGTGTTGAGGCCCCCAGGGATTAGGCCCCTGGAGCTATGGTTCGGACGCTCAGGGGTTGGGACCCTGGAGCTGGTGTTGGGGCACCCAGGGGTTGGGCCCTGGAGCTGGTGTTGGGGCCCTAGGGGTTAGGCCCGTGGAGCTATGGTTCGGGCGCTCAGGGGTTGGGCCCCTGGAGCTGGTGTTGGGGCCCCCAGGGGTTAGGCCCCTGGAGCTATGGTTCCGGCGCTGAGGGGTTGGGCCATTGGAGCTGGGGTGAGGGCCCCCAGGGGTTAGGCCCCTGCAGCTATGGTTAGGGCGCTCAGGGGTTGGACCCCTGGAGCTGGTGTTGGGGCCCACAGGGGTTGGGCCGTGGAGCTGGGGTTGGAGCCCACGGGGGTTAGACCCCTGGAGCTATGGTTCGGGCGCTGAGCGTTTGGGCCCCTGGAGCTTGTGTTGGGGCCCCCAGGGGTTGGGCCCCTAGAGCTGGTGTTGGGGCCCGAGGGGTCAGGCCCCTGGAGCTATGGATCGTGCGCTCAGGGGTTGGGCCCCTGGAGCTGGTGTTGGGGCCCCCAGGGTTTGAGCTCCTGGGGCTGGGGTTCGGGCCCCCAGGGGTTAAGCCCGTGGAGCTATGGTTCCGGCGCTCAGGGGTTGGGCCGTTGGAGCTGGGGTGGGGGCCCCCAGGGGTTAGGCCCCTGCAGCTATGGTTCGGGCGCTCAGGGGCTGGACCCCTGGAGCTGGTGTTGGGGCCCACAGGGGTTAGGCCCCTGGAGCTATGGTTCGGGCGCTGAGGTTTTGGGCCCTTGGAGCTGGGGTGGGTTCCCCCAGGGGTTAGGACCCTGTAGCTATGGTTCGAGCGCTCAGGGTTTGGGCCCCTGGAGCTGTTGTTGGGGCCCCCAGGGTTTAGGCTCCTGGAGGTATTGTTCGAGCGCTGAGGGGTTGGGCCCCTGGAGCTGGTGTTGAGGCCCCCAGGGATTAGGCCCCTGGAGCTATGGTTCGGGCGTTCAGGGGTTGGGCTCCTGGAGCTGGTTTTGGGGAACGCAGGGGTTGGGCCCCTGGAGCTGTGGTTGGGGCCCTCGGGGGTTGGGCCCCTGGAGCTGGTGTTGGGGATCCAGGGGTTAGGCCCCTGGAGCTATGGTTCGGGCGCTGAGGGGTTGGGCCCCTGGAGCTGGTGTTGGGGCCCCCAGGGGATAGGCCCCTGGAGGGATCGTTCGGGCGCTCAGGGGTTGGGCCCTTGGAGCTGGTGTTGAGGCCCCCAGGGATTAGGCCCCTGGAGCTATGGTTTGGGCGCCCAGGGGTTGGACTCCTAGAGCTGGTATTTGGGCCCGCAGGGGTTGGGCCCCTGGAGCTGTGGTTGGTGCCCCCGGGGGTTAGGCCCCTGGAGCTATGGTTCGGGCGCTCAGGGGTTGGGACAATGGAGCTGGTGTTGGGGCCCCCTAGGGGTTGGGCCGTGGAGCTGGGGTTGGAGCCCCCGGGGGTTAGACCCCTGAAGCTATGGTTCGGGCGCTGAGGGGTTGGTCCCCTGGAGCTGTTGTTGGGGCCCCCAGGGGTTGGGCCCCTGGAGCTGGTGTTGGGGCCCCAGGGGTTAGGCGCCTGGAGCTATGGTTCGGGTGCTCAGGGGTTGGGCCCCTGGAGCTGGTGTTGGGGCCCCCAGGGGTTGGGCTCCTGGGGCTGGGGTTGGGGCCCCCAGGGGTTAGGCCCCTGGAGCTATGGTTCCGGCGCTCAGGGGTTGGGCCGTTGGACCTGGGGTAGGAGCCCCCAGGGGTTAGGACCTTGCAGCTATGGTTCGGGCGCTCAGGGGTTGGACCCCTAGAGCTGGTGTTGGGGACCACAGGGGTTAGGCCCCTGGAGGTATTGTTCGGGCGCTCAGGGGTTGGGCCCCTAGAGCTGGTGTTGTTGCCCCCAGGGGTTAGGCCCCTGGAGGGATAGTTCGGGCGCTCAGGGGTTGGGCCCTTGGAGCTGGTGTTGAGGCCCCCAGGGATTAGGCCCCTGGAGCTATGGTTCGGGCGCTCAGGGGTTGGGACCCTGGAGCTTTTGTTGGGGCCCCCAGGGATTGGGCCCTGGAGCTGGGGTTGGAGCCCCCGGGGGTTAGACCCCTCGAGCTATGGTTCGGGCGCTGAGGGGTTGGGCCCCTGGAGCTGGTGTTGGGGCCCCCAGGGGTTGGGGCCCTGGAGCTGGTGTTGGGGCCCTAGGGGTTAGGCCCCTGGAGCTATGGTTCGGGCGCTCAGGGTTTGGGCCCCTGGAGCTGGTGTTGGGGCCCCCAGGGGTTGGGCTCCTGGGGTGGGGTTGGCCCCCCCAGGGGTTAGGCCCCTGGAGCTATGGTTCCGGCGCTCAGGGGTTCGGCCATTGGAGCTGGGGTGGGGGCCCCCAGGGGTTAGGCCCCTGCAGCTATGGTTAGGGCGCTCAGGGGTTGGATCCCTGGAGCTGGTGTTGGGGCCCACAGGGGTTGGGCTGTGGAGCTGGGGTTGGAGCCCCCGGGGGTTAGACCCCTGGAGCTATGGTTTGGGCGCTGAGCGTTTGGGGCCCTGGAGCTGGTGTTGGGGCCCCCAGGGGTTGGGCCCCTGGAGCTGGTGTTGGGGCCCGAGGGGTCAGGCCCCTGGAGCTATGGTTCGTGCGCTCAGGGGTTGGGCCCCTGGAGCTGGTGTTGGGGCTCCCAGGGGTTGAGCTCCTGGGGCTGGGGATGGGGCCCCCAGGGGTTAAGCCCGTGGAGCTATGGTTCCGGCGCTCAGGGGTTGGGCCGTTGGAGCTGGGGTGGGGGCCCCCAGGGGTTAGGCCCCTGCAGTTATGGTTCGGGCGCTCAGGGGTTGGGCCCCTGGAGCTGGTGTTGGGGCCCCCAGGGGTTTGGCCCCTGGAGCTGGTGTTGGGGACCCAGGGGTTAGGCCCCTGGAGCTATGGTTCGGGCGCTCAGGGGTTGGGCTCCTGGAGCTGGTATTTGGGCCCGCAGGGGTTGGGCCCCTGGAGCTGTGTTTGGTGCCCCCGGGGGTGAGGCCCCTGGAGCTATGGTTCGGGTGCTCAGAGGTTGGGCCCCTGGAGCTGGTGTTGGGGCTCCCAGGGGTTGGGCTCCTGGGGCTGGGGTTCGGGCCCCCAGGGGTTATGCCCCTGGAACTATGGTTCCGGCGCTCAGGGGTTGGGCCGTTGGACCTGGGGTAGGAGCCCCCAGGGGTTAGGCCCTTGCAGCTATGGTTCGGGCGCTCAGGGGTTGGACCCCTAGTGCTGGTGTTGGGGCCCACAGGGGTTAGGCCCCTGGAGGTATTGTTCGGGCGCTCAGGGGTTGGGCCCCTAGAGCTGGTGTTGGGGCCCCCAGGGGTTAGGCCCCTGGAGGGATCGTTCGGGCGCTCAGGGGTTGGGCCCCTAGAGCTGGTGTTGGGGCCCCCAGGGGTTGGGCCCTGGAGCTGGGGTTGGAGCCTCCGGGGGTTAGGCCCCTGGAGGTATTGTTCGAGCGCTGAGGGGTTGGGCCCCTGGAGCTGGTGTTGGGGCCCCTGGGATTAGGCCCCTGGAGCTATGGTTCGGGCGCTCAGGGGTTGGGACCCTGGAGCTTGTGATGGGGTCCCCAGGGGTTGGGCCCCTGGAGCTGGTGTTGGGGCCGCAGGGTTTAGGCCCCTGGAGCTATGGTTCGGGCGCTGAGGGTTTGGGCCCCTGGAGCTGGTGTTGGGGCCCCGAGGGATTGGGCTCCTGGAGCTGGTGTTGGGGCCCGCAGGGGTTGAGCCCCTGGAGCTGTGGTTGGGGCCCCCGGGGGATAGGCCCCTGGAGCTATGGTTCCGACGCTCAGGGGTTGGGCCGTTGGAGCTGGTGTTGGGTCTCACAGGGGTTAGGCCCCTGGAGGTATTGTTCGGGCGCTCAGGGGTTGTTCCCCTGGAGCTGGTGTTGGGGCCCCGAGGGGTTAGGCCCCTCGAGCTATGCATCGGGCGCTCAGGGGTTGCGCCCCTGGACTGGTGTTGGGGCCTCCAGGGGCTGGGCCCCTGGGGCTTGTGTTGGGGTCCCAGGTGTTAGGCCCCTGGAGCTATGGTTCGGGCGCTCAGGGGTTGGGCCCCTGGAGCTGGTGTTGGGGCTGTCAGGGGTTTAGTCCCTGGAGCTATGGTTCGGGCTCTCAGGGGTTGGGCCCCTGGAGCTAGTGTTGGAGCCGTCAAGGGTTGGGCGCCTGGAGCTGGGGTTGGGGTCCCCAGGGGTTAGGCCCCTGGAGCTATGGTTCGGGCGCTCAGGGGTTGGGCCCCTGGAGCTGGTGTTGGGGCCCCCAGGGGTTGGACCCCTGGCGCTGGTGTTGGGGCCCCAGGGGTTAGGCCCCTGGAGCTATGGTTCGGGCGCTCAGGTTTTGGGCCGTTGCAGGTGGGATGGGTTCCCCCAGGGGTTAGACCCCTGTAGCTATGGTTCGAGCGCTCAGGGGTTGGGCAACTGGAGCTGGTGTTTTGGCCCCCAAGGGTTAGGCGCTTGGAGGTATTGTTCGAGCGCTCAGGGGTTGGGCCCCTGGAGCTGGTGTTGGGGCCCTCAGGGGTTAGGCCCCTGGAGGTATTGTTCGGGCGCACAGGGGTTGGGCCCTTGGAGCTGGTGTTCGGCCTCCAGGGATTAGGCCCCTAGCGCTATGGTTCGGGCGCTCAGGTGTTGGGACCCTGGAGCTGGTGTTGGGGTCCCCAGGGGTTGGGCCCCTGGAGCTGGTGTTGGGGCCCCAGGAATTAGGCCCCTGGAGCTATGGTTTGGGCTCTGAGGGGTTGGGCCCCTGGAGCTGGTGTTGGGGCCCCCAGGGGTTGGGCCCTGGAGCTATGATTAGGGCGCTCTGGGGTTAGGCCCCTGGAGCTGGTGTTCGGGCCCTGAGGGGTTGGGCCCCTGGAGCTGTGGTTAGGGCCCCCGGGGGTTAGGCCCCTGGAGCTAGAGTTCGGGCGCTCAGGGGTTGGGACAATGGAGCTGGTGTTGGGGCCCCCAGGGGTTGTTCCCCTGTAGCTGGGTTTGGAGCCCCCGGGGGTTAGACGCCTGGAGCTATGATTCGGGCGCTGAGGGGTTGGGTCCCTGGAGCTGGTGTTGGGGCCCCCAGGGGTTGGGCCCCTGGAGCTGGTGCTGGGGCCCCAGGGGTTAGGCCGCTGGAGCTATGGTTCGGGCGCTCAGGGGTTGTGCCCCTGGAGCTGGTGTTGGGGCCCCCACTGGTTGGGCCCCTGGAGCTGGGGTTGGAACCCCCGGGGGTTAGATGCCTGGAGCTATGGTTCGGGCGCTGAGGGGTTGGGCCTGTGGAGCTGGTATTGGGGCCCCCAGGGGTTGGGCCCCTGGAGCTGGTGTTGGGGCCCCAGGGGTAAGGCCCCTTCAGCTATGGTTCGGGCGCTCAGGGGTTGGGCCCCTGGAGCTGGTGTTGGGGCCCCCAGGGGTTGGGCTCCTGGGGCTGGGGTTGTGGCCCTCACGGGATAGGCCCCTGGAGCTATGGTTCGGGCGCTCAGGGGTTGGGCCCCTGGAGCTGGTGTTGGGGCCCCCAGGGGTTTGGCTCCTGGGGCTGAGGTTGTGGCCCCCAGGGGTTAGTCCCATGGAGCTGTGGTTCCGGCGCTCAGGGGTTGGGCCGTTGGAGCTGGTGTGAGGGCCCCCAGGTGTTAGGCCCCTGCAGCTATGGTTCGGGCGCTCAGGGGTTGGACCCCTGGAGCTGGTTTTGGGGCCCCAAGGGGTTAGGCCCCAGGAGGGATCGTTCGGGCGCTCAGGGGTTGGGCCCTTGGAGCTGGTGTTGAGGCCCCCAGGGATTAGGCCCCTGGAGCTATGGTTCGGGCGTTCAGGGCTTGGGCTCCTGGAGCTGGTTTTGGGGAACGCAGGGGTTGGGCCCCTGGAGCTGTGGTTGGGGCCCCCGGGGGTTAGGCCCCTCGAGCTATGGTTCCGGCGCTGAGGGGTTGGGCCCCTGGAGCTGGTGTTGGGGCCCCCAGAGGTTGGGCCCCTGGAGCTATGGTTCGGGCACTCAGTGGTTGGGCCCCTGGAGCTGGTGTTAGGGCCCCCAGGGGTTAGGCCCCTGCAGCTATGGTTCGGGCGCTCAGGGGTTGGACCCCTGGAGCTGGTTTTGGGGCCCCAAGGGGTTAGGCCCCTGGAGGGATCGTTCGGGCGCTCAGAGGTTGAGCCCTTGGAGCTGGTGTTGAGGCCCCCAGGGATTAGGCCCCTGGAGCTATGGTTCGGGCGCTCAGGGGTTGGACCCCAAGAGCTGGTGTTGGGGCCCACAGGGGTTAGGCCCCTGGAGGTATTGTTCTGGCGCTCAGGGGTTGGGCCCCTAGAATTGATGTTGGGGCCCCCAGGGGTTAGGCCCCTGGAGGGATCGTTCGGGCGCTCAGGGGTTGGGCCCTTGGAGCTGGTGTTGAGGCCCCCAGGGATTAGGCCCCTGGAGCTATGGTTCGGCCGCTCAGGGGTTGGGACCCTGGAGCTGGTGTTGGGGCCCCCAGGGGTTGGGCCCTGGAGCTGGGGTTGGAGCCCCCGGGGGTTAGACCCCTCGAGCTATGGTTTGGGCGCTGAGGGGTTGGGCCCCTGGAGCTGGTGTTGGGGCCCCCAGGGGTTGGGGCCCTGGAGCTGGTGTTGGGGCCCTAGGGGTTAGGCCCCTGGAGCTATGGTTCGGGCGCTCAGAGGTTGGGCCCCTGGAGCTGGTGTTGGGGCCCCCAGGGGTTGGGCTCCTGGGGTGGGGTTGGGGCCCCCAGGGGTTAGGCCCCTGGAGCTATGGTTCCGGCGCTCAGGGGTTGGGCCGTTGGAGCTTGGGTGGGGGCCCCCAGGGGTTAGGCCCCTGCAGGTATGGTTCGGGCTCTTAGGGTTTGGACCCCTGGAGCTGGTGTTGGGGCCCACAGGGGTTAGGCCCCTGGAGCTATGGTTCTGGCGCTGAGGTTTTGGGCCCTTGGAGCTGGGGTGGGTTCCCCCAGGGGTTAGGCCCCTGGAGCTATGGTTCCGGCGCTCAGGGGTTGGGCCGTTGGAGCTTGGGTGGGGGCCCCCAGGGGTTAGGCCCCTGCAGGTATGGTTCGGGCTCTTAGGGTTTGGACCCCTGGAGCTGGTGTTGGGGCCCACAGGGGTTAGGCCCCTGGAGCTATGGTTCTGGCGCTGAGGTTTTGGGCCCTTGGAGCTGGGGTGGGTTCCCCCAGGGGTTAGGGCCCTGTAGCTATGGTTCGAGCGCTCAGGGTTTGAGCCACTGGAGCTGGTGTTGGGGCCTCGAGGGGTTAGGCTCCTGGAGGTATCGTTCGAGCGCTCAGTGTTTGGGCCCCTGGAGCTGGTGTTGGGGCCCCCAGGGGTTAGGCCCCTGGAGGTATTGTTCGGGCGCTCAGGGGTTGGGCCCTTGGAGCTAGTGTTGGGCCGCCAGGGATTAGGCCCCTGGAGCTATGGTTCGGGCGCTCAGGGGTTGGGACCCTGGAGCTTGTGTTGGGGTCCCCAGGGGTTGGGCCCCTGGAGCTGGTGTTTGGGTCGCAGGGTTTAGGCCCCTGGAGCTATGGTTCGGGTGCTGAAGTGTTGGGCCCCTGGAACTGGTGTTGGGGCCCCCAGGGGTTGGGCCCCTGGAGCTATTGTTAGGGCGCTATGGGGTTAGGCCCCTGGAGCTGGTGTTGGGGCCCCGAGGGGTTGGGCTCCTGGAGCTGGTGTTGGGGCCCGCAGGGGTTAGGTCCCTGGAGCTATGGTTCGGGCGCTCAGGGGTTAGGACAATGGAGCTGCTGTTGGGGCCCCCAGGGGTTTTGCCCCTGGAGCTGGTGTTGGAGCCCCAGGGGGTTAGACTCCTGGACCTATGGTTCGGGCGCTGAGGGGTTGGGCCCCTGGAACTGGTGTTGGGGTCCCCAGGGGTTGGGCCCCTGGAGCTGGTGTTCGGGCCCCAGGGGTTAGGCCTCTGGAGCTATTGTTTGGGCGCTCACGGGTTGGGCCCCTGGAGCTGGTGTTGGGGCCCCCAGGGGTTGGTCTCCTGGTTCTGGGGTTGGGGCCCCCAGGGGTTAGGCCCCTGGAGCTATGGTTCCGGCGCTCAGGAGTTGGGCCGTTGGAGCTGGGGTGGGGGCCCCCAGGGGTTAGGCCCCTGGAGCTGTGGTTGGGGCCCCCGGGGGTTAGGCCCCTGGAGCTATGGTTCGGGCACTCAGGGGTTGGGACAATGGAGCTAGTGTTGGGGCCCCCAGGGTTTGGGCCCCTGGAGCTGGTTTTGGAGCCCCCGGGGTTTAGACCCCTGGAGCTATGGTTCGGGCGCTGAGGGGTTGGGCCCCTGGAGCTGGTGTTGGGGGCCCCAGGGGTTGGGCCCCTGGAGCTGTGGTTGGGGCCCCCGGGGGTTAGGCCCCTGGAGCTATGGTTCGGGCGATCAAGGGTTGGGACAGTGGAGCTGGTGTTGGGGCCCCCAGGGGTTGGGCCCCTGTAGCTATGGTTCTGGCGCTGAGGTTTTGGGCCCTTGGAGCTGGGGTGGGTTCCCCCAGGGGTTAGGGCCCTGTAGCTATGGTTCGAGCGCTCAGGGTTTGAGCCACTGGAGCTGGTGTTGGGGCCTCGAGGGTTTAGGCTCCTGGAGGTATCGTTCGAGCGCTCAGTGGTTGGGCCCCTGGAGCTGGTGTTGGGGCCCCCAGGGGTTAGGCCCCTGGAGGTATTGTTCGGGCGCTCAGGGGTTGGGCCCTTGGAGCTAGTGTTGGGCCGCCAGGGATTAGGCCCCTGGAGCTATGGTTCGGGCGCTCAGGGGTTGGGACCCTGGAGCTTGTGTTGGGGTCCCCAGGGGTTGGGCCCCTGGAGCTGGTGTTTGGGTCGCAGGGTTTAGGCCCCTGGAGCTATGGTTCGGGTGCTGAAGTGTTGGGCCCCTGGAACTGGTGTTGGGGCCCCCAGGGGTTGGGCCCCTGGAGCTATTGTTAGGGCGCTATGGGGTTAGGCCCCTGGAGCTGGTGTTGGGGCCCCGAGGGGTTGGGCTCCTGGAGCTGGTGTTGGGGCCCGCAGGGGTTAGGTCCCTGGAGCTATGGTTCGGGCGCTCAGGGGTTAGGACAATGGAGCTGGTGTTGGGGCCCCCAGGGGTTTTGCCCCTGGAGCTGGTGTTGGAGCCCCAGGGGGTTAGACTCCTGGACCTATGGTTCGGGCGCTGAGGGGTTGGGCCCCTGGAACTGGTGTTGGGGTCCCCAGGGGTTGGGCCCCTGGAGCTGGTGTTGGGGCCCCAGGGGTTAGGCCTCTGGAGCTATTGTTTGGGCGCTCACGGGTTGGGCCCCTGGAGCTGGTGTTGGGGCCCCCAGGGGTTGGTCTCCTGGTTCTGGGGTTGGGGCCCCCAGGGGTTAGGCCCCTGGAGCTATGGTTCCGGCGCTCAGGAGTTGGGCCGTTGGAGCTGGGGTGGGGGCCCCCAGGGGTTAGGCCCCTGGAGCTGTGGTTGGGGCCCCCGGGGGTTAGGCCCCTGGCGCTAGTGTTGGGGCCCCAGGGGTTAGGCTCCTGGAGCTATGGTTCGGGCGCTCATGGGTTGGGCCCCTGGAGCTGGTGTTGGGGCCCCCAGGGGTTTTGCCCCTGGCGCTAGTGTTGGGGCCCCAGGGGTTAGGCTCCTGGAGCTATGGTTCGGGCGGTCAGGTTTTGGGCCCTTGGAGCTGGGGTGTGTTCCCCCAGGGGTTAGGCCTCTGTAGCTATGGTTCGAGCGCTCAGGGGTTGGGTAACTGGAGCTGGTGTTTTGGCCCCCAAGGGTTAGGCTCTTGGAGGTATTGTTCGAGCGCTCAGGGGTTGGGCCCCTGGAGCTGGTGTTGGGGCCCCCAGGGGTTGGGCCCCTGGAGCTGGTGCTGGGGCCCCAGGGGTTAGGCCCCTGGAGCTATGGTTCGGGCGCTCAGGGGTTGCGCCCCTGGAGCTGGTGTTGGGGCCCCAGGGGTTAGGCCCCTTCAGCTATGGTTCGGGCGCTCAGGGTTGGAACCCTGGAGCTGGTCTTGGGTCCCACAGGGTTTAGGCCCCTGGAGATATTGTTCGGGCGCTCAGGGGTTGGGCCCCTGGAGCTGGTGTTGGGGCCCCCAGGGGTTGGGCCCCTGGAGCTGATGTTGGGGCCCCAGGGGATAGTCCCCTGGAGGTATTGTTCGGGCGCTCAGGGGTTGGGCCCCTGGAGCTGGTGTTGGGGCCCCCAGGGGTTGGGCTCCTGGGGCTGGAGTTGTGGCCCCCAGGGGATAGGCCCCTGGAGCTATGGTTCGGGCGCTCAGGGGTTGGACCCCTGGAGCTGGTTTTGGGGCCCCAAGGGGTTAGGCCCCAGGAGGGATCGTTCGGGCGCTCAGGGGTTGGGCCCTTGGAGCTGGTGTTGAGGCCCCCAGGGATTAGGCCCCTGGAGCTATGGTTCGGGCGTTCAGGGCTTGGGCTCCTGGAGCTGGTTTTGGGGAACGCAGGGGTTGGGCCCCTGGAGCTGTGGTTGGGGCCCCCGGGGGTTAGGCCCCTCGAGCTATGGTTCCGGCGCTGAGGGGTTGGGCCCCTGGAGCTGGTGTTGGGGCCCCCAGAGGTTGGGCCCCTGGAGCTATGGTTCGGGCACTCAGTGGTTGGGCCCCTGGAGCTGGTGTTAGGGCCCCCAGGGGTTAGGCCCCTGCAGCTATGGTTCGGGCGCTCAGGGGTTGGACCCCTGGAGCTGGTTTTGGGGCCCCAAGGGGTTAGGCCCCTGGAGGGATCGTTCGGGCGCTCAGAGGTTGGGCCCTTGGAGCTGGTGTTGAGGCCCCCAGGGATTAGGCCCCTGGAGCTATGGTTCGGGCGCTCAGGGGTTGGACCCCAAGAGCTGGTGTTGGGGCCCACAGGGGTTAGGCCCCTGGAGGTATTGTTCTGGCGCTCAGGGGTTGGGCCCCTAGAGTTGATGTTGGGGCCCCCAGGGGTTAGGCCCCTGGAGGGATCGTTCGGGCGCTCAGGGGTTGGGCCCTTGGAGCTGGTGTTGAGGCCCCCAGGGATTAGGCCCCTGGAGCTATGGTTCGGGCGCTCAGGGGTTGGGACCCTGGAGCTGGTGTTGGGGCCCCCAGGGGTTGGGCCCTGGAGCTGGGGTTGGAGCCCCCGGGGGTTAGACCCCTCGAGCTATGGTTTGGGCGCTGAGGGGTTGGGCCCCTGGAGCTGGTGTTGGGGCCCCCAGGGGTTGGGGCCCTGGAGCTGGTGTTGGGGCCCTAGGGGTTAGGCCCCTGGAGCTATGGTTCGGGCGCTCAGGGGTTGGGCCCCTGGAGCTGGTGTTGGGGCCCCCAGGGGTTGGGCTCCTGGGGTGCGGTTGGGGCCCCCAGGGGTTAGGCCCCTGGAGCTATGGTTCCGGCGCTCAGGGGTTGGGCCGTTGGAGCTTGGGTGGGGGCCCCCAGGGGTTAGGCCCCTGCAGGTATGGTTCGGGCTCTTAGGGTTTGGACCCCTGGAGCTGGTGTTGGGGCCCACAGGGGTTAGGCTCCTGGAGCTATGGTTCTGGCGCTGAGGTTTTGGGCCCTTGGAGCTGGGGTGGGTTCCCCCAGGGGTTAGGCCCCTGGAGCTATGGTTCCGGCGCTCAGGGGTTGGGCCGTTGGAGCTTGGGTGGGGGCCCCCAGGGGTTAGGCCCCTGCAGGTATGGTTCGGGCTCTTAGGGTTTGGACCCCTGGAGCTGGTGTTGGGGCCCACAGGGGTTAGGCCCCTGGAGCTATGGTTCTGGCGCTGAGGTTTTGGGCCCTTGGAGCTGGGGTGGGTTCCCCCAGGGGTTAGGGCCCTGTAGCTATGGTTCGAGCGCTCAGGGTTTGAGCCACTGGAGCTGGTGTTGGGGCCTCGAGGGGTTAGGCTCCTGGAGGTATCGTTCGAGCGCTCAGTGGTTGGGCCCCTGGAGCTGGTGTTGGGGCCCCCAGGGGTTAGGCCCCTGGAGGTATTGTTCGGGCGCTCAGGGGTTGGGCCCTTGGAGCTAGTGTTGGGCCGCCAGGGATTAGGCCCCTGGAGCTATGGTTCGGGCGCTCAGGGGTTGGGACCCTGGAGCTTGTGTTGGGGTCCCCAGGGGTTGGGCCCCTGGAGCTGGTGTTTGGGTCGCAGGGTTTAGGCCCCTGGAGCTATGGTTCGGGTGCTGAAGTGTTGGGCCCCTGGAACTGGTGTTGGGGCCCCCAGGGGTTGGGCCCCTGGAGCTATTGTTAGGGCGCTATGGGGTTAGGCCCCTGGAGCTGGTGTTGGGGCCCCGAGGGGTTGGGCTCCTGGAGCTGGTGTTGGGGCCCGCAGGGGTTAGGTCCCTGGAGCTATGGTTCGGGCGCTCAGGGGTTAGGACAATGGAGCTGCTGTTCTGGCCCCCAGGGGTTTTGCCCCTGGAGCTGGTGTTGGAGCCCCAGGGGGTTAGACTCCTGGACCTATGGTTCGGGCGCTGAGGGGTTGGGCCCCTGGAACTGGTGTTGGGGTCCCCAGGGGTTGGGCCCCTGGAGCTGGTGTTCGGGCCCCAGGGGTTAGGCCTCTGGAGCTATTGTTTGGGCGCTCACGGGTTGGGCCCCTGGAGCTGGTGTTGGGGCCCCCAGGGGTTGGTCTCCTGGTTCTGGGGTTGGGGCCCCCAGGGGTTAGGCCCCTGGAGCTATGGTTCCGGCGCTCAGGAGTTGGGCCGTTGGAGCTGGGGTGGGGGCCCCCAGGGGTTAGGCCCCTGGAGCTGTGGTTGGGGCCCCCGGGGGTTAGGCCCCTGGAGCTATGGTTCGGGCACTCAGGGGTTGGGACAATGGAGCTAGTGTTGGGGCCCCCAGGGGTTGGGCCCCTGGAGCTGGTTTTGGAGCCCCCGGGGTTTAGACCCCTGGAGCTATGGTTCGGGCGCTGAGGGGTTGGGCCCCTGGAGCTGGTGTTGGGGGCCCCAGGGGTTGGGCCCCTGGAGCTGTGGTTGGGGCCCCCGGGGGTTAGGCCCCTGGAGCTATGGTTCGGGCGATCAAGGGTTGGGACAGTGGAGCTGGTGTTGGGGCCCCCAGGGGTTGGGCCCCTGTAGCTATGGTTCTGGCGCTGAGGTTTTGGGCCCTTGGAGCTGGGGTGGGTTCCCCCAGGGGTTAGGGCCCTGTAGCTATGGTTCGAGCGCTCAGGGTTTGAGCCACTTGAGCTGGTGTTGGGGCCTCGAGGGGTTAGGCTCCTGGAGGTATCGTTCGAGCGCTCAGTGGTTGGGCCCCTGGAGCTGGTGTTGGGGCCCCCAGGGGTTAGGCCCCTGGAGGTATTGTTCGGGCGCTCAGGGGTTGGGCCCTTGGAGCTAGTGTTGGGCCGCCAGGGATTAGGCCCCTGGAGCTATGGTTCGGGCGCTCAGGGGTTGGGACCCTGGAGCTTGTGTTGGGGTCCCCAGGGGTTGGGCCCCTGGAGCTGGTGTTTGGGTCGCAGGGTTTAGGCCCCTGGAGCTATGGTTCGGGTGCTGAAGTGTTGGGCCCCTGGAACTGGTGTTGGGGCCCCCAGGGGTTGGGCCCCTGGAGCTATTGTTAGGGCGCTATGGGGTTAGGCCCCTGGAGCTGGTGTTGGGGCCCCGAGGGGTTGGGCTCCTGGAGCTGGTGTTGGGGCCCGCAGGGGTTAGGTCCCTGGAGCTATGGTTCGGGCGCTCAGGGGTTAGGACAATGGAGCTGGTGTTGGGGCCCCCAGGGGTTGGGCCCCTGGAGCTGGTGTTGGAGCCCCAGGGGGTTAGACTCCTGGACCTATGGTTCGGGCGCTGAGGGGTTGGGCCCCTGGAACTGGTGTTGGGGTCCCCAGGGGTTGGGCCCCTGGAGCTGGTGTTGGGGCCCCAGGGGTTAGTCCTCTGGAGCTATTGTTTGGGCGCTCACGGGTTGGGCCCCTGGAGCTGGTGTTGGGGCCCCCAGGGGTTGGTCTCCTGGTTCTGGGGTTGGGGCCCCCAGGGGTTAGGCCCCTGGAGCTATGGTTCCGGCGCTCAGGAGTTGGGCCGTTGGAGCTGGGGTGGGGGCCCCCAGGGGTTAGGCCCCTGGAGCTGTGGTTGGGGCCCCCGGGGGTTAGGCCCCTGGAGCTATGGTTCGGGCACTCAGGGGTTGGGACAATGGAGCTAGTGTTGGGGCCCCCAGGGGTTGGGCCCCTGGAGCTGGTTTTGGAGCCCCCGGGGTTTAGACCCCTGGAGCTATGGTTCGGGCGCTGAGGGGTTGGGCCCCTGGAGCTGGTGTTGGGGGCCCCAGGGGTTGGGCCCCTGGAGCTGTGGTTGGGGCCCCCGGGGGTTAGGCCCCTGGAGCTATGGTTCGGGCGATCAAGGGTTGGGACAGTGGAGCTGGTGTTGGGGCCCCCAGGGGTTGGGCCCCTGTAGCTGGTGTTGGAGCCCCCGGGGGTTAAACCCCTGGAGCTATGGTTCGGGCGCTGAGGGGTTGGGCCCCTGGAGCTGGTGTTGGGGCCCCCAGGGGTTGGGCCCCTGGAGCTGGTGTTGGGGCCCCAGGGGTTAGGCCCCTTGAGCTATGGTTCGGGCGCTCAGGGGTTGGGCCCCTGGAGCTGGTGTTGGGGCCCCCAGGGGTTGGGCTCCTCGGGATGGGGTTGGGGCCCCCAGGGGACAGGCCCCTGGAGCTATGGTTCCGGCGCTCAGGGGTTGGGCCGTTGGAGCTGGGGTGGGGGCCCCCAGGGGTTAGGCCCCTGCAACTATGGTTCGGGCGCTCAGGGGTTGGACCCCTGGAGCTGGTTTTGCGGCCCACAGCGGTTAGGCCCCTGGAGGTATTGTTCGGGCGCTGAGGGATTGGGCTCCTTGAGCTGGTATTGGGGCCCCCAGGGGTTAGGCCCCTGGAGGGATCCTTCGGGCGCTCAGGGGTTGGGCCCTTGGAGCTGGTTTTGGGGCCTGCAGAGGTTGGGCCCCTGGAGCTGTGGTTGGGGCCCCCGGGGGTTAGGCCCCTGGAGCTATGGTTCGGGCGGTCAGGGGTTGGGCTCCTGGAGCTGGTTTTGGGGCCTGCAGAGGTTGGGCCCCTGGAGCTGTGGTTCGGGCCCCCGGGGGTTAGGCCCCTGGAGCTATGGTTCGGGCGCTGAGGGGTTTTGCCCCTGGAGCTGGTGTTGGGGCCCCCAGGGGTTGGGCCCCTGGAGCTGCTGTTGGGGCCCCGGGGTTAGGCCCCTGGAGCTATGGTTCAGGCGCTCAGGGGTTGGGCCCCTGGAGCTGGTTTTGTGGCCCCCAGAGGTTGGGCTCCTGGGGTGGGGTTGGGTCCCCCAGGGGTCAGGCCCCTTGAACTATGTTTCCGGCGCTCAGGGGTTGGGGCGTTATAGCTGGGGTGGGGGCCCCCAGGGGTTTGGCCCCTGCAGCTATGATTCGGGCGCTCAGGGGTTGGACCCCTGGAGCTGGTGTTGGGGCTCACAGGGGTTAGGCCCCTGGAGGTATTGTTCGGGCGCTCAGGGGTTGTTCCCCTTGAGCTGGTGTTGGGGCTCCGAGGGGTTAGGCCCCTCGAGCTATGCATCGGGCGCTCAGGGGTTGGGCCCCTGGACTGGTGTTGGGGCCACCAGGGGTGGGCCCCTGGAGCTGGTGTTGGGACCCGAGGTGTTAGGCCCCTGGAGCTATGGTTCGGGCGCTCAGATGTTGGGGCCCTGGAGCTGGTGTTGGGGCTGTCAAAGGTTTGGCTCCTGGAGTTATGGTTCGGGCTCTCAGGGGTTGGGCCCCTGGAGCTGGTGTTGGAGCCGTCAAGGGTTGGGCACCTGGAGCTGGGGTTGCGGCCCCCAGGGTTTAGGCCCCTGGAGCTATGGTTCGGGCGCTCATGGGTTGGGCCCCTGGAGCTGGTGTTGGGGCCCCCAGGGGTTTTGCCCCTGGCGCTAGTGTTGGGGCCCCAGGGGTTAGGCTCCTGGAGCTATGGTTCGGGCGGTCAGGTTTTGGGCCCTTGGAGCTGGGGTGTGTTCCCCCAGGGGTTAGGCCTCTGTAGCTATGGTTCGAGCGCTCAGGGGTTGGGTAACTGGAGCTGGTGTTTTGGCCCCCAAGGGTTAGGCTCTTGGACGTATTGTTCGAGCGCTCAGGGGTTGGGCCCCTGGAGCTGGTGTTGGGGCCCCCAGGGGTTGGGCCCCTGGAGCTGGTGCTGGGGCCCCAGGGGTTAGGCCCCTGGAGCTATGGTTCGGGCGCTCAGGGGTTGCGCCCCTGGAGCTGGTGTTGGGGCCCCAGGGGTTAGGCCCCTTCAGCTATGGTTCGGGCGCTCAGGGTTGGAACCCTGGAGCTGGTCTTGGGGCCCACAGGGTTTAGGCCCCTGGAGATATTGTTCGGGCGCTCAGGGGTTGGGCCCCTGGAGCTGGTGTTGGGGCCCCCAGGGGTTGGGCCCCTGGAGCTGATGTTGGGGCCCCAGGGGATAGTCCCCTGGAGGTATTGTTCGGGCGCTCAGGGGTTGGGCCCCTGGAGCTGGTGTTGGGGCCCCCAGGGGTTGGGCTCCTGGGGCTGGAGTTGTGGCCCCCAGGGGATAGGCCCCTGGAGCTATGGTTCGGGCGCTCAGGGGTTGGGCCCCTGGAGCTGGTGTTGGTGCCCCCAGGGGTTGGGCTCCTGGGGCTGGGGTTGTGGCCTCCAGGGGTTAGTCCCGTGGAGCTGTGGTTCCGGCGCTCAGGGTTTGGGCCGTTGGAGCTGGGGTGAGGGCCCCCAGGGGTTAGGCCCCTGCAGCTATGGTTCGGGCGCTCAGGGGTTGGACCCCTGGAGCTGGTTTTGGGGCCCCAAGGGGTTAGGCCCCTCGAGGGATCGTTCGGGCGCTCAGGGGTTGGGCCCTTGGAGCTGGTGTTGAGGTCCCCAGGGATTAGGCCCCTGGAGCTATGGTTCGCGCGTTCAGGGCTTGGGCTCCTGGAGCTGGTTTTGGGGAACGCAGGGGTTGGGCCCCTGGAGCTGTGGTTGGGGCCCCCGGGGGTAGGGCCCCTCGAGCTATGGTTCCGGCGCTGAGGGGTTGGGCCCCTGAAGCTGGTGTTGGGGCCCCCAGGGTTTGGGCCCCTGGAGCTGGTGTTGGGGACCCAGGGGTTAGGCCCCTGGAGCTATGGTTCGGGCACTCAGTGGTTGGGCCCCTGGAGCTGGTGTTAGGGCCCCCAGGGGTTAGGCCCCTGCAGCTATGGTTCGGGCGCTCAGGGGTTGGACCCCTGGAGCTGGTTTTGGGGCCCCAAGGTGTTAGGCCCCTGGAGGGATCGTTCGGGAGCTCAGGGGTTGGGCCCTTGGAGCTGGTGTTGAGGCCCCCAGGGATTAGGCCCCTGGATCTATGGTTCGGGCGCTCAGGGGTTGGGCTCCTGGAGCTGGTATTTGGGCCCGCAGGGGTTGGGCCCCTGCAGCTGTGGTTGGTGCCCCCGGGGGTTAGGCCCCTGGAGCTATGGTTCGGGTGCTCAGGGGTTGGGCCCCTTTAGCTGGTGTTGGGGCCCTCAGGGGTTGGGCTCCTGGTTCTGTGGTTTGGGCCCCCAGGGGTTAGGTCCCTGGAGCTATGGTTCCGGCGCTCAGGGGTTGGGCCGTTGGACCTGGGGTAGGAGCCCCCAGGGGTTAGGCCCCTGCAGCTATGGTTCGGGCGCTCAGGGGTTGGACCCCTAGAGCTGGTGTTGGGGCCCACAGGGGTTAGGCCCCTGGAGGTATTGTTCTGGCGCTCAGGGGTTGGGCCCCTAGAGTTGATGTTGGGGCCCCCAGGGGTTAGGCCCCTGGAGGGATCGTTCGGGTGCTCAGGGGTTGGGCCCTTGGAGCTGGTGTTGAGGCCCCCAGGGATTAGGCCCCTGGAGCTATGGTTCGGGCGCTCAGGGGTTGGGACCCTGGAGCTGGTGTTGGGGCCCCCAGGGGTTGGGCCCTGGAGCTGGGGTTGGAGCCCCCAGGGGTTAGACCCCTGGAGCTATGTTTCGGGCGCTGAGGGGTTGGGCCCCTGGAGCTGGTGTTGGGGCCCCCAGGGGTTGGGGCCCGGAGCTGGTTTTGGGGCCCTAGGGGTTAGGCCCCTGGAGCTATGGTTCGGGCGCTCAGGGTTTGGGCCCCTGGAGCTGGTGTTGGGGCCCCCAGGGGTTGGGCTCCTGGGGTGGGGTTGGGGCCCCCAGGGGTTAGGCCCCTGGAGCTATGGTTCCGGCGCTCAGGGGTTGGGCCGTTGGAGCTGGGGTGGGGGCCCCCAGGGGTTAGGCCCCTGGAGCTGTGGTTGGGGCCCCCGGGGGTTAGGCCCCTGGAGGGATCGTTCGGGCGCTCAGGGGTTGGGCCCTTGGAGCTGGTGTTGAGGCCCCCAGGGATTAGGCCGCTGGAGCTATGGTTCGGGCGCTCAGGGGTTGGGCTCCTGGAGCTGGTTTTGGGGCCCGCAGGGGTTGGGCCCCTGGAGCTGTGGTTGGGGCCCCCGGGGGTTAGGCCCCTGGAGCTATGGTTCGGGCGCTGAGGGGTTTTGCCCCTGGAGCTGGTGTTGGGGCCCCCAGGGGTTGGGCCCCTGGAGCTGCTGTTGGGGCCCCAGGGGTTAGGCCCCTGGAGCTATGGTTCAGGCGCTCAGGGGTTGGGCCCCTGGAGCTGGTGTTGGGGCCCCCAGAGGTTGGGCTCCTGGGGTGGGGTTGGGTCCCCCAGGGGTCAGGCCCCTGGAACTATGGTTCCGGCGCTCAGGGGTTGGGGCGTTATAGCTGGGGTGGGGGGCCCGCAGGTGTTAGGCCCCTGCAGCTATGATTCGGGCGCTCAGGGGTTGGACCCCTGGAGCTGGTGTTGGGGCTCACAGGGGTTAGGCCCCTGGAGGTATTGTTCGGGCGCTCAGGGGTTGTTCCCCTGGAGCTGGTGTTGGGGCCCCGAGGGGTTAGGCCCCTCGAGCTATGCATCGGGCGCTCAGGGGTTGGGCCCCTGGACTGGTGTTGGGGCCACCAGGGGCTGGGCCCCTGGAGATGGTGTTGGGACCCGAGGTGTTAGGCCCCTGGAGCTATGGTTCGGGCGCTCAAGTGTCGGGGCCCTGGAGCTGGTGTTGGGGCTGTCAGGGGTTTGGCTCCTGGAGTTATGGTTCGGGCTCTCAGGGGTTGGGCCCCTGGAGCTGGGGTTGGAGCCGTCAAGGGTTGGGCACCTGGAGCTGGGGTTGAGGCCCCCAGGGGTTAGGCCCCTGTAGCTATGGTTCGAGCGCTCAGGGGTTGGGTAACTGGAGCTGGTGTTTTGGCCCCCAAGGGTTAGGCTCTTGGAGGTATTGTTCGAGCGCTCAGGGGTTGGGCCCTTGGAGCTGGTGGTGGGCCCCCAGGGATTAGGCCCCTGGAGCTATGGTTCGGGCGCTCAGGTTTTGGGCCCTTGGAGCTGGGGTGTGTTCCCCCAGGGGTTATGCCCCTGTAGCTATGGTTCGAGCGCTCAGGGGTTGGGTAACTGGAGCTGGTGTTTTGGCCCCCAAGGGTTAGGCTCTTGGAGGTATTGTTCGAGCGCTCAGGGGTTGGGCCCTTGGAGCTGGTGTTGGGCCCCCAGGGATTAGGCCCCTGGAGCTATGGTTCGGGCGCTCAGGGGTTGAGACCCTGGAGCTGGTGTTGGGGTCCCCAGTGGTTGGGCCCCTGGAGCTGGTGTTCGGACCCCAGGGATTAGGCCCCTGGAGCTATGGTTCGAGCGCTGAGGGTTTGGGCCCTTGGAGCTGGTGTTGAGGCCCCCAGGGGTTGGGCCCTGGAGCTATGGTTAGGGCGCTCTGGGGTTGGGCCCCTGGAGCTGGTGTTGGGGCCCCGAGGGGTTGGGCCCCTGGAGCTGTGGTTGGGGCCCCCGGGGGTTAGGCCCCTGAAGCTATGGTTCGGGCGCTCAGGTGTTGGGCCCCTGGAGCTGGTGTTGGGGCCCCCAGGGGTTGGGCCCCTGGAGCTATGATTCGGGCGCTCAGGGATTGGGCCTCTGGAGCTGGTGTTGGGGCGCCCAGGGGTTGGGCCCGTGGAGCTGGGGTTGGAGCCCCCGGGGGTTAGACGCCTAGAGCTATGGTTCGGGCGCTGAGGGGTTGGGCCCCTGGAGTTGGTGTTGGGGCCCCCAGGGGTTTTGCCCCTGGAGCTGGTGTTGGGGCCCCAGGGGTTAGGCCCCTTCAGCTATGGTTCGGGCGCTCAGGTGTTGGAACCCTGGAGCTGGTCTTGGGGCCCACAGGGGTTAGGCCCCTGGAGGTATTGTTGGGGCGCTCAGGGGTTGGGCCCCTGGAGCTGGTGTTGGGGCCCCCAGGGGTTGGGCCCCTGGAGCTGGTGTTGGGGCCCCAGGGGTTAGGCCCCTGGAGGTATGGTTCGGGTGCTCAGGGGTTGGGCCACTGGAGCTGGTGTTGGGGCCCCCAGGGGTTGGGCTCCTGGGGCTGGGGTTGGGGCCCCCAGGGGTTAGGTCCGTGGAGCTGTGGTTCCGGCGCTCAGGGGTTGGGCCTTTGGAGCTGGGGTGAGGGCCCCCAGGGTTTAGGCCCCTGCAGCTATGGTTCGGGCGCTCAGGGGTTGGGCCCTTGTAGCTGGTGTTGAGGCCGCCAGGGATTAGGCCCCTGGAGCTATGGTTCGGGCGTTCAGGGGTTGGGCTCCTGGAGCTGGTTTTGGGGAACGCAGGGGTTGGGCCCCTGGAGCTGTGGTTGGGGCCCCCGGGGGTTAGGCCCTTCGAGCTATGGTTCCGGGGCTGAGGGGTTGGGCCCCTGGAGCTATTGTTTGGGCCCCCAGGGGTTGGGCCGCTGGATCTGGTGTTGGGGACCCAGGGGTTAGGCCCCTGGAGCTATGGTTCGGGCGCTCAGGCGTTGGGCCCCTGGAGCTGGTGTTAGGGCCCCCAGAGGTTAGGCCCCTGGAGGGATCGTTCGGGCGCTCAGGGGTTGGGCCCTTGGAGCTGGTGTTGAGGCCCCCTGGGATTAGGCCCCTGGAGCTATAGTTCGGGCGCTCAGGGGTTGGACCCCTGGAGCTGGTGTTGGGGACCCAGGGGTTAGGCCCCTGGAGCTATGGTTCGGGCGCTCAGGGGTTGGGCCCCTGGAGCTGGTGTTGGGGCCCCCAGGGGTTAGGCCCATGGAGGGATCGTTCGGGCGCTCAGGGGTTGGGCCCTTGGAGCTGGTGTTGATTCCCCCAGGGATTAGGTCTCTGGAGCTATGGTTCGAGCGCTCAGGGGTTGTGCTCCTGGAGCTGGTATTGGGGCCCGCAGGGGTTGGGACCCTGGAGCTGTGGTTGGTGCCCCCGGGGGTTATGCCCCTGGAGCTATAGTTCTGGCGCTGAGGGTTTGGGCCCCTGGAGCTGGTGTTGGGGCCCCCATGGGTTGGGCTCCTGGACGTATTGTTCGAGCGCTCAGGGGTTGGGCCCCTGGAGCTGGTGTTGGGGCCCCCAGGGGTTAGGCTCCTGGAGGTATTGTTCGAGCGCTCAGGGGTTGGGCCCTTGGAGCTGGTGTTGGGCCCCCAGGGATTAGGCCCCTGGAGCTATGGTTCGGGCGCTCAGGGATTGTGACCCTGGAGCTGGTGTTGGGGTCCCCAGGGGTTGGGCCCCTGGAGCTCGTGTTGGGGCCCCAGGGTTTAGGCTCCTGGAGCTATGGTTCGGGCGCTGAGGGGTTGGGCCCCTGGAGCTGGTGTTGGGGCCTCCAGGGGTTGGGACCCTGGAGGTATGGTTCGGGCGCTCAAGGTTTGGGACAATGGAGCTGGTGTTGGGGCCCCCAGGGGTTGGGCCCCTGGAGCTGGTGTTGGAGCCCCAGGGGGTTAGACCCCTGGACCTATGGTTCGGGCGCTGAGGGGTTGGGCCCCTGGAGCTGGTGTTGGGGCCCCCAGGGGTTGGGCTCCTGGTTCTGGGTTTGGGGCCCCCAGGGGTTAGGCCCCTGGAGCTATGGTTCCGGCGCTCAGGGGTTGGGCCGTTGGAGCTGGGGTGGGGGCCCCCAGGGGTTAGGCCCATGCAGCTATGGTTCGGGCGCTCAGGGGTTTGACCCCTGGAGCTGGTGTTTGGGCCCATAGGGGTCAGGCCCCTGGTGGTATTGTTCGGGCGCTCAGGGGTTGGGCCCCTGGAGCTGGTGTTGGGGCCCCCAGGGGTTGGGCCCCTGGAGCTATGGTTAGGGCGCTATGGGGTTGGGCCCCTGGAGCTGGTGTTGGGGCCCCGAGGGGTTGGGCTCCTGGAGCTGGTGTTGGGGCCCGCAGGGGTTGGGCCCCTGGAGCTGTGGTTGGGGCCCCCGGGGGTTATGCCCTTGGAGCTATGGTTCGGGCGCTCAGGGGTTGGGACAATGGAGCTGGTGTTGGGGCCCCCAGGGGTTGGGCTCCTGGAGCTGGTGTTGGAGCCCCAGGGGGTTAGACCCCTTGAATCTATGGTGCGGGCGCTGAGGGGTTGGGCCCCTGGAGCTGGTGTTGGGGCCCCCAGGGGTTGGGCTCCTGGTTCTGGGGTTGGGGCCCCCAGGGGTTAGGCCCCTGGAACTATGGTTCCGGCGCTCAGGGGTTGGGCCGTTGGAGCTGGGGTGGGGGCCCCCAGGGGTTAGGCCCCTGCAGCTATGGTTTGGGCGCTCAGGGGTTGGACCCCTGGAGCTGGTGTTTGGGCCCACAGGGGTTAGGCCCCTGGTGGTATTGTTCGGGCGCTCAGGGGCTGGGCCCCTGGAGCTGGTGTTGGGGCCCCCAGGGGTTAGGCCCTTGGAGGGATCGTTCTGGCGCTCAGGGGTTGAGCCCTTGGAGCTGGTGTTGAGACCCCCAGGGATTAGGCCCCTGGAGCTATGGTTCGGGCACTCAGGGGTTGGGCTCCTGGAGCTGGTGTTGGGGCCCGCAAGGGTTAGGCCCCTGGAGGTATTGTTCGGGCGCTCAGGGGTTGGGACAATGGAGCTGGTGTTGGGGCCCCCAGTGGTTGGGCCCTGGAGCTGCGGTTGGAGCCCCCGGGGGTTAGACCCCTGGAGCTATGGTTAGGACGCTGAGGGTTTGGGCCCCTGGAGCTAGTGTTGGGGCCCCCAGGGGTTGGGCCCCTGTAGCTTGTGTTGGGGCCCCAGGGGTTAGGCCCCTGGAGCTATGGTTCGGGCGCTCAGGGGTTGGGCCCCTGGAGCTGGTGTTGGGGCCCCCAGGGGTTTTGCTCCTGGGGATGGGGTTGGGGCCCCCAGGGGTTAGGCCCCTGAAGCTATGGTTCCGGCGCTCAGGGGTTGGGCCGTTGGAGCTGGGGTGGGAGCCCCCAGGGGTTAGGCCCCTGCAGCTATGGTTCGGGCGCTCAGGGGTTGGACCCCTAGAGCTGGTGTTGGGGCCCACAGGGGTTAGGCCCCTGGAGGTATTTTTCGGGCGCTCAGGGGTTGGGCCCCTAGAGCTGGTGTTGAGGCCCCCAGGGATTAGGCCCCTGGAGCTATGGTTCGGGCGCTCAGGGTTTGGGACAATGGGGCTGGCGTTGGGGCCCCCAGGGGTTGGGCCCTGGACCTGCGGTTGGAGCCCCCGGGGGTTAGACCCCTGGAGCTATGGTTCGGGCCCTGAGGGGTTGGGCCCCTGGAGCTGGTGTTGGGGCCCCCAGGGGTTGGGCCCCTGGAGCTGGTGTTGGGGCCCCAGGGGTTAGGCCCCTGGAGCTATGGTTCGGGCGCTCAGGGGTCGGGCCCCTGGAGCTGGTGTTGGGGCCCCTGAGCTAAAGTCACCCCCTGCTCTCCCATCCCCCACACAGACAGTCCCCACTCTATCACAGTAATGCCCAGAGTATTTCACGCATGGAGCAACAGTAACACTGTGTGGCTATGCAGGGTAATGCCCAGAGCATTTGCTGAATGGAGCAAGAGTGACACCGTGTGGCCACATACGGTAATGCACAGAGCATTTCCCCGCATAGAGCAACAGTGACACTATGTAGCCACACAGGGTAATACTCAGAGCATTTCCCCACATGGAGCAACAGTGACACCTTGTGGTCACGCAGGGTAATGCACAGAGCATTTCCTGCATGGAGCTATGGTTCGGGAGCTCTGGGGTTGGGCCCCTGGAGCTGGTGTTGGGGCTCCCAGGGGTTGGGCCCCTGGAGCTGGTGTTGGGGCCCCAGGGGTTAGACTCCTGTCGCTATGCTTCGGGCGCTCAGGGGTTGGGCCCCTGGAGCTGGTGTTGGGGCCCCGAGGGGTTGGACCGCTGGAGCTGGGGTTTGGGCCCCCAGGGGTTAGGCCCCTGGAGCTGGGGTCTAGGGCCCTAGGGGTTGGGCCCCTGGAGCTCGGGTGGGGGCCCCCAGGGGTTAGGCCCCTGGAGATATCGTTTGGGCGCTCAGGGGTTCGGCCCCTGGAGCTGGTGTTGGGGCCCCCAGGGGTTAGGCCCCTGGAGGTATCGTTCGGGCGCTCAGGGGTTGGGCCCTTGGAGCTGGTTTTGGGGCCCCCAGGGATTAGGACCCTGGAGCTATGGTTCGGGCGCTCAGTGGTTGGGCCCCTGGAGCTCGTGTTAGGGCCCCCAGGGGTTGGACCCCTGGAGCTGGTGTTGGGGCCCAAGGGGTTAGGTCCCTTGAGCTACGGTTCGGGCGCTCAGGGGTTGGGCCCCTGGTGCTGGTGTTGGGGCCCTCAGGGGTTGGGCCCCTGGAGCTGGTGTTGGGGACCCAGGGTTTAGGCCCCTGGAGCTATGGTTCGGGTGCTCAGGGGTTGGGCCCCTGGAGCTATGGTTCGGGCTCTCAGGGGTTGGACTCCTGGAGCTGGGGCTGGAGCCCCCGGGTGTTAGACCCCTTGAGCTATGGTTCGGGCGCTCAGGGGTTGGGCCCATGGAGCTAGAGTTCGGGCGCTCAGGGGTTGGGCCCCTAGAGCTGGGGTGGAGGGCCCTAAGGGTTGGGCCCCTGGAGCTGGGGTTGGGGCCCCCGGGGGTTAGGTCCCTGGAGCAATGGTTCGGTCGCTCAGGGGATGGGCCCTTGTAGCTGGTGTTGGGGCCCCCAGGGGTTGGGCCCCTGGAGCTGGGGTTGGGGCCCCTAGGGGTTAGGCCCCTGGAACTATAGTTCGGGCGCTCAGGGTTTGGGCCCCTGGAGCTATGGTTCGGGCGCTCAGGGGTTGGAACCCTGGAGCTGGTGTTGGGGCCCCCAGAGGTTGGGCCCCTGGACCTGGGGTTGGGGCAAAGGGGGTTAGGCTCCTGGAGCTATGGTTCGGGCGCTCAGGCTTTGGGCCCCTGGAGCTATAGTTCGGGCGCTCAGGGATTGGGCCCCTAGAGCTGGGGTCGAGAGCCCCAGGGGTTGGGCCCCTGGAGCTCGGGTTGGTGCACCCGGGGTTTAGGCCCCTGGAGCTATGCTTCGGGTGCTCAGGGGTTAGGCCCTTGGAGCTATGGTTTGGGCGCTCAGGGGTTGGGCCCCTGGAGCTGTTGTTGGGGCCCCCAGGGGTTGGGCCCCTGGAGCTGGTGGTGGGGCCCCTAGGGTTTGTGCCCCTGGAGCTGTGGTTGGGGCCCCCAGGGGTTAGGACCCTGGAGCTATGGTTCGGGCGCTCAGGGCTTGGGTCCCTGGAGCTGTTGTTGGGGACCCCAGTTGTTGGGCCCCTGGAGCTGGTGTTGGGGCCCCAGGGATTAGGCCTCTGGAGCTATGGTTCGGGCGCTCAGGGGTTGGACCCCTGGAGCTGGTTTTGGAACCCCCGAAGGTTGGACCCCTGGAGCTATGGTTCAGGCGCTGAGGGGTTGGGCCCCTGGAGCTGGTGTTGGGGCCCCCAGGGGTTAGGCCCCTGGAGGTATTGTTCGAGCGCTCAATGGTTGGGCCCCTGGAGCTGGTGTTGGAGCCCCCAGGGGTTGGGCCCCTGGAGCTGGTAGTGGGGCCCCCAGGGTTTGTGCCCCTGGAGCTGTGGTTGGAGCCCCCAGGGGTTAGGACCCTGGAGCTATGGTTCGGGCGCTCAGGGGTTGGGTCCCTGGAGCTGTTGTTGGGGACCCCAGGGGTTGGGCCCCTGGAGCTGGTGTTGGGGCACCAGGGGTTAGGCTTCTGGAGCTATGGTTCGGGCGCTCAGGGTTTGGGCCCCTGGAGCAATGGTTCGGGCGCTCAGGGGTTGGGCCCCTGGAGCTGGTGTTGCGGCCCCAGGAGCTGGGCCCCTGGAGCTGGTGTTGGGACCCCAGGGGTTAGGCCCCTGGAGCTATGGTTCGGGTGCTCAGGGGTTGGGCCCCTGGAGCTGGTGTTGGGGCCCCCAGGGGTTGGGCCCCTGGAGCTGTGGTACGGGCACTCAGGGCTTGGGCCCCTGCAGCTGGGGTTGGGGCCCCCAGGGGTTAGGCCCCTGGAGATATCGTTCGGGCGCTCAGGGGTTGGGCCCTTGGAGCTGGTTTTGGGGCCCCCAGGGATTAGGCCCCTGGAGCTATGGTTCTTTCGCTCAGCGGTTGGGCCCCTGGAGCTGGTTTTGGGGCCCCAGGGGTTAGGCCCCTGGAGCTATGGTTCGGGGGCTCAGGGGTTGGGCCCCTGGAGCTGATGTTGGGGCCCCCGGGTTTGGGCTCCTGGAGCTGGTGTTGGGGCCCCAGGGGTTAGGCTCCTGGAGCTATGGTTCGGTCGCTCAGGGTTTGGGCCCCTGGAGCTATGGTTCGGGCGCTCAGGGGTTGGGCCCCTAGAGCTGGTGTTGGGGCCCCCAGGGGTTGGGCCACTGGAGCTATGGTTCGGGCGCTCAGGGGTTGGGCCCCTGGGGCTATGGTTCGGACGCTCAGGGGTTGGGCTCCTGGAGCTGGGGTCGAGGGCCCCAGGGGTTGGGCCGCTGGAGCTGGGGTTGCTGCCCCCGGAGGTTAGGCCCCTGGAGCTATGGTTCAGGCGCTCTGGGGTTGGGCCCCTGGAGCTATGGTTCGGGCGCTCATGGGTTGGGCCCCTGGAGCTGGTTTTGGAGCCCCTAGGGAGTAGGCCCCTGGAGCTATGGTTCGGGCGCTCAGGGGTTGGGCCCCTGGAGCTGGTGTTAGGGCCCCCAGGAGTTCGACCCCTGGAGCTGGTGTTGGGGCCCCAGGGGTTAGGCCCCTGGAACTATGGTTCGGGCGCTCAGGGGTTGGGTCCCTGGAGCTAGTGTTGGGGCCCCCAGGGGTTGGGCCCCTGGAGCTGGTGTTGGGGACCCAGGGGTTAGGCCCCTGGAGCTATGGTTCGGGCGCTCATGGGTTGGGCCCCTGGAGCTGGGGTCGAGGGCTCCAGGGGTTTGGCCCCTGGACCTGGGGTTGTGGCCCCCGGGGGTTAGGCCCCTGGAGCTATGGTTCAGGCCCTCAGGGTTTGGGCCCCTGGAGCTGGTGTTGGGGCCCCCAGGGGTAAGGCCCCTGCTGCTATGGTTCGGGCGCTCAGGGGTTGGACCCCTGGAGCTGGTTTTGGAACCCCCGGGGGTTAGACCCCTGGAGCTATGGTTCAGGCGCTGAGGGGTTGGGCCCCTGGAGCTGGTGTTGGGGCCCCCAGGGGTTAGGCCCCTGGAGGTATTGTTCGAGCGCTCAGGGGTTGGGCCCCTGGAGCTGGTGTTGGAGCCCCTAGGGGTTAGGCCCCTGGAGCTATGGTTCGGGCGCTCAGGGGTTGGAACCCTGGAGCTGGTGTTGGGGCCCCCAGAGGTTGGGCCCCTGGACCTGGGGTTGGGGCACAGGGGGTTAGGCTCCTGGAGCTATGGTTCGGGCGCTCAGGCTTTGGGCCCCTGGAGCTATAGTTCGGGCGCTCAGGGGTTGGGCCCCTAGAGCTGGGGTCGAGAGCCCCAGGGGTTGGGCCCCTGGAGCTCGGGTTGGTGCACCCGAGGTTTAGGCCCCTGGAGCTATGGTTCGGGTGCTCAGGGGTTAGGCCCTTGGAGCTATGGTTTGGGCGCTCAGGGGTTGGGCCCCTGGAGCTGTTGTTGGGGCCCCCAGGGGTTGGGCCCCTGGAGCTGGTGGTGGGGCCCCTAGGGTTTGTGCCCCTGGAGCTGTGGTTGGGGCCCCCAGGGGTTAGGACCCTGGAGCTATGGTTCGGGCGCTCAGGGCTTGGGTCCCTGGAGCTGTTGTTGGGGACCCCAGGGGTTGGGCCCCTGGAGCTGGTGTTGGGGCCCCAGGGGTTAGGCCTCTGGAGCTATGGTTCGGGCGCTCAGGGGTTGGACCCCTGGAGCTGGTTTTGGAACCCCCGAAGGTTAGACCCCTGGAGCTATGGTTCAGGCGCTGAGGGGTTGGGCCCCTGGAGCTGGTGTTGGGGCCCCCAGGGGTTAGGCCCCTGGAGGTATTGTTCGAGCGCTCAATGGTTGGGCCCCTGGAGCTGGTGTTGGAGCCCCCAGGGGTTGGGCCCCTGGAGCTGGTGGTGGGGCCCCCAGGGTTTGTGCCCCTGGAGCTGTGGTTGGAGCCCCCAGGGGTTAGGACCCTGGAGCTATGGTTCGGGCGCTCAGGGGTTGGGTCCCTGGAGCTGTTGTTGGGGACCCCAGGGGTTGGGCCCCTGGAGCTGGTGTTGGGGCACCAGGGGTTAGGCTTCTGGAGCTATGGTTCGGGCGCTCAGGGTTTGGGCCCCTGGAGCAATGGTTCGGGCGCTCAGGGGTTGGGCCCCTGGAGCTGGTGTTGCGGCCCCAGGAGCTGGGCCCCTGGAGCTGGTGTTGGGACCCCAGGGGTTAGGCCCCTGGAGCTATGGTTCGGGTGCTCAGGGGTTGGGCCCCTGGAGCTGGTGTTGGGGCCCCCAGGGGTTGGGCCCCTGGAGCTGTGGTACGGGCACTCAGGGCTTGGGCCCCTGCAGCTGGGGTTGGGGCCCCCAGGGGTTAGGCCCCTGGAGGTATCGTTCGGGCGCTCAGGGGTTGGGCCCTTGGAGCTGGTTTTGGGGCCCCCAGGGATTAGGCCCCTGGAGCTATGGTTCTGGCGCTCAGCGGTTGGGCCCCTGGAGCTGGTGTTGGGGCCCCAGGGGTTAGGCCCCTGGAGCTATGGTTCGGGGGCTCAGGGGTTGGGCCCCTGGAGCTGATGTTGGGGCCCCCGGGTTTGGGCTCCTGGAGCTGGTGTTGGGGCCCCAGGGGTTAGGCTCCTGGAGCTATGGTTCGGTCGCTCAGGGTTTGGGCCCCTGGAGCTATGGTTCGGGCGCTCAGGGGTTGGGCCCCTGGAGCTGGTGTTGGGGCCCCCAGGGGTTGGGCCACTGGAGCTATGGTTCGGGCGCTCAGGGGTTGGGCCCCTGGGGCTATGGTTCGGACGCTCAGGGGTTGGGCCCCTGGAGCTGGGGTCGAGGGCCCCAGGGGTTGGGCCGCTGGAGCTGGGGTTGCTGCCCCCGGAGGTTAGGCCCCTGGAGCTATGGTTCAGGCGCTCAGGGGTTGGGCCCCTGGAGCTATGGTTCGGGCGCTCATGGGTTGGGCCCCTGGAGCTGGGGTCGAGGGCTCCAGGGGTTTGGCCCCTGGACCTGGGGTTGTGGCCCCCGGGGGTTAGGCCCCTGGAGCTATGGTTCAGGCCCTCAGGGTTTGGGCCCCTGGAGCTGGTGTTGGGGCCCCCAGGGGTAAGGCCCCTGCTGCTATGGTTCGGGCGCTCAGGGGTTGGACCCCTGGAGCTGGTTTTGGAACCCCCGGGGGTTAGACCCCTGGAGCTATGGTTCAGGCGCTGAGGGGTTGGGCCCCTGGAGCTGGTGTTGGGGCCCCCAGGAGTTAGGCCCCTGGAGGTATTGTTCGAGCGCTCAGGGGTTGGGCCCCTGGAGCTGGTGTTGGAGCCCCTAGGGGTTAGGCCCCTGGAGCTATGGTTCGGGCGCTCAGGGGTTGGAACCCTGGAGCTGGTGTTGGGGCCCCCAGAGGTTGGGCCCCTGGACCTGGGGTTGGGGCACAGGGGGTTAGGCTCCTGGAGCTATGGTTCGGGCGCTCAGGCGTTGGGCCCCTGGAGCTATAGTTCGGGCGCTCAGGGGTTGGGCCCCTAGAGCTGGGGTCGAGAGCCCCAGGGGTTGGGCCCCTGGAGCTCGGGTTGGTGCACCCGGGGTTTAGGCCCCTGGAGCTATGGTTCGGGTGCTCAGGGGTTAGGCCTCTGGAGCTATGGTTTGGGCGCTCAGGGGTTGGGCCCCTGGAGCTGTTGTTGGGGCCCCCAGGGGTTGGGCCCCTGGAGCTGGTGGTGGGGCCCCTAGGGTTTGTGCCCCTGGAGCTGTGGTTGGGGCCCCCAGGGGTTAGGACCCTGGAGCTATGGTTCGGGCGCTCAGGGCTTGGGTCCCTGGAGCTGTTGTTGGGGACCCCAGGGGTTGGGCCCCTGGAGCTGGTGTTGGGGCCCCAGGGGTTAGGCCTCTGGAGCTATGGTTCGGGCGCTCAGGGGTTGGACCCCTGGAGCTGGTTTTGGAACCCCCGGGGCTTAGACCCCTGGAGCTATGGTTCAGGCGCTGAGGGGTTGGGCCCCTGGAGCTGGTGTTGGGGCCCCCAGGGGTTAGGCCCCTGGAGGTATTGTTCGAGCGCTCAATGGTTGGGCCCCTGGAGCTGGTGTTGGAGCCCCTAGGGGTTAGGCCCCTGGAGCTATGGTTCGGGCGCTCAGGGGTTGGAACCCTGGAGCTGGTGTTGGGGCCCCCAGAGGTTGCGCCCCTGGACCTGGGGTTGGGGCACCGGGGGTTAGGCCCCTGGAGCTATGGTTCGGGCGCTCAGGCGTTGGGCCCCTGGAGCTATTGTTCGGGCGCTCAGGGGTTGGGCCCCTAGAACTGGGGTCGAGAGCTCCAGGGGTTGGGCCCCTGGAGCTGGGGTTGGTGCACCCGGGGTTTAGGCCCCTGGAGCTATGGTTCGGGTGCTCAGGGGTTAGGCCCCTGGAGCTATGGTTTGGGCGCTCAGGGGTTGGGCCCCTGGAGCTGTTGTTGGGGCCCCCAGGGGTTGGGCCCCTGGAGCTGGTGGTGGGGCCCCCAGGGTTTGTGCCCCTGGAGCTGTGGTTGGGGCCCCCAGGGGTTAGTACCCTGGAGCTATGGTTCGGGCGCTCAGGGGTTGGGTCCCTGGAGCTGTTGTTGGGGACCCCAGGGGTTGGGCCCCTGGAGCTGGTGTTGGGGCACCAGGGGTTAGGCCTCTGGAGCTATGGTTCGGGCGCTCAGGGTTTGGGCCCCTGGAGCAATGGTTCGGGCGCTCAGGGGTTGGGCCCCTGGAGCTGGTGTTGCGGCCCCAGGAGCTGGGCCCCTGGAGCTGGTGTTGGGGCCCCAGGGGTTAGGCCCCTTGAGCTATGGTTCGGGTGCTCAGGGGTTGGGCCCCTGGAGCTGGTGTTGGGGCCCCCAGGGGTTGGGCCCCTGGAGCTGTGGTACGGGCACTCAGGGCTTGGGCCCCTGGAGCTGGTGTTGGGGCCCCAGGGGTTAGGCCCCTGAAGCTATGGTTCGGGGGCTCAGGGGTTGGGCCCCTGGAGCTGATGTTGGGGCCCCCGGGTTTGGGCTCCTGGAGCTGGTGTTGGGGCCCCAGGGGTTAGGCTCCTGGAGCTATGGTTCGGTCGCTCAGGGTTTGGGCCCCTGGAGCTATGGTTCGGGCGCTCAGGGGTTGGGCCCCTGGAGCTGGTGTTGGGGCCCCCAGGGGTTGGGCCACTGGAGCTATGGTTCGGGCGCTCAGGGGTTGGGCCCCTGGGGCTATGGTTCGGACGCTCAGGGGTTGGGCCCCTGGAGCTGGGGTCGAGGGCCCCAGGGGTTGGGCCTCTGGAGCTGGGGTTGCTGCCCCCGGAGGTTAGGCCCCTGGAGCTATGGTTCGGGCGCTCAGGGGTTGGGCCCTTGGAGCTGGGGTGGGGGCCCCCAGGGGTTAGGCCCCTGGAGCTATGGTTCGGGCGCTCAGGGGTTGGGCCCCTGGAGCTGGTGTTGGGGCCCCCAGGGGTTAGGCCCCTGGAGGTATCGTTCGGGCGCTCAGGGGTTGGGCCCTTGTAGATCGTTTTGGTTTCCCCCAGGGATTAGGCCCCTGGAGCTATGGTTCTGGCGCTCAGCGGTTGGGCCCCTGGAGCTGGTGTTAGGGCCCCCAGGGGTTGGACCCCTGGAGCTGGTGTTGGGGCCCCAGGGGTTAGGCCCCTGGAGCTATGGTTCGGGCGCTCAGGGGTTGGGCCCCTGGAGCTGATGTTGGGGCCCCCAGGGGTTGGGCCCCTGGAGCTGGTGTTGGGGCCCCAGGGGTTAGGCCCCTGGAGCTATGGTTCGGGCGCTCAGGGGTTGGGCCACTGGAGCTATGGTTCGGGTGCTCAGGGGTTGCGCCCCTGGAGCTGGGGTCGAGGGCTCCAGGGGTTTGGCCCCTGGACCTGGGGTAGTGGCCCCCGGGGGTTAGGCCCCTGCAGCTATGGTTCAGGCGCTCAGGGGTTGGGCCCCTGCAGCTGGTGTTGGGGCCCCAGGGATTAGGCCCCTAGAGCTATGGTTCCGGCGCTCAGGAGTTGGGCCGTTGGAGCTAGGGTGGGGGCCCCCAGGGGTTAGGCCCCTGCATCTATGGTTCGGGCGCTCAGGGGTTGGACCCCTGGAGCTGGTTTTGGAACCCCCGGGGGTTAGACCCCTGGAGCTATGGGTCGGGCGCTGTGGGCTTGGGCCCCTGGAGCTGGTGTTGGGGACCCCAGGTGTTAGGCCCCTGGAGGTATTGTTCGAGCGCTCAGGGGTTGGGCCCCTGGAGCTGGTGTTGGAGCCCCCAGGGGTTGGGCCCCTGGACCTGGGGTTGGGGCACTGGGGGTTAGGCCCCTGGAGCTATGGTTCGGGCGCTCAGGGGTTGGGCCCCTGGAGCTATAGTTCGGGCGCTCAGAGGTTGGGCCCCTAGAGCTGGGGTCGAGGGCCCCAGGGGTTGGGCCCCTGGAGCTGGGGTTGGGGCCCCCAGGGGTTGGGCCCCTGGAGCTGGGGTTGGGGCCCCTAGGGGTTAGGCCCCTGGAGCTATGGTTCGGGCGCTCAGGGTTTGGGCCCCTGGAGCTATGGTTCGGGCGCTCAGGGGTTGGGCCCCTGGAGCTGGTGGTGGGGCCCCCAGGGTTTGGGCACCTGGAGCTGTTGTTGAGGCCCCCAGGGGTTAGGCCCCTGGAGCTATGGTTCTGGCGCTCAGGGGTTGGGCCCCTGGAGCTGTTGTTGGGGCCCCCAGGGGTTGGGCCCCTGGAGCTGGTGTTGGGGCCCCAGGGTTTAGACCTCTGGAGCTATGGTTCGGGCGCTCAGGGTTTGGGCCCCTGGAGCTATGGTTCAGGCTCTCAGGGGTTGGGCCCCTGGAGCTGGTGTTGCGGCCCCAGTGGCTGGGCCCCTGGAGCTGGTGTTGGGGCCCCAGGGGTTAGGCCCCTGGAGCTATGGTTCGGGCGCTCAGGGGTTGGGCCCCTGGAGCTGGTGTTGGGGCCCCCAGTGGTCGGGCCGCTGGAGCTGGGGTTTTGGGCCCCCGGGGGTTACCCCCCTGGAGGTGTGGTACGGGCGCTCAGGGGTTGGGCCCCTGAAGCTGGGGTCTAGGGCCCCTGGGGTTGGGCCCCTGGAGCTGGGGTGGGGGCCCCCAGGGGTTAGGCCCCTGGAGCTATGGTTCGGGCACTCAGGGGTTGGGCCCCTGGAGCTGGTGTTGGTGCCCCCAGGGATTAGGCCGCTGGAGCTGGGGTTTGGGCCCCCGGGTTTGGGCTCCTGGAGCTGGTGTTGGGGCCCCAGGGGTTAGGCTCCTGGAGCTACGGTTCGGGCGCTCAGGGGTTGGGCCCCTGGAGCTATGGTTCGGGCTCTCAGGGGTTGGGCCCCTGGAGCTGGGGTCGAGGGCTCCAGGGATTTGGCCCCTGGACCTGGGATTGTGGCCCCCGGGGGTTAGGCCCCTGGAGCTATCGTTCGGGCGCTCAGGGGTTGGGCCCCTGGAGCAGGTGTTGTAGCCCCCAGGGGTTGGGCCCCTGGAGCTGGGGTTGGGGCACGGGGCGTTAGGCCCCTGGAGCTATGGTTCGGGCGCTGAGGGGTTGGGCTCCTGGAGCTGGTGTTGGGGCCCCTAGGGTTTGGGCCCCTGGAGCTATGGTTAGGGCGCTCTGGGGTTGGGCCCCTGGAGCTGGTGTTGGGGCCCCGAGGGGTTGGGCTTCTCGAGGTGGTGTTGGGGCCCGCAGGGGTTGGGCCCCTGGAGCTGTGGTTGGGTCCCCCGGGGGTTAGGCCCCTGGAGCTATGGTTCGGGCGCTCAGGGCTTGGGACCCTGCAACTGGTGTTGGGGCCCCCAGGGGTTTGGCCCGTGGAGCTGGGGTTGGAGCCCCCTGGGGTTAGACCCCTGGAGCTATGGTTCGGGCGCTGAGGGGTTGGGCCCCTGGAGCTGGTGTTGGGGCCCCTAGGGGTTGGGCCCCTGGCGCTGGTGTTGGGGCCCCAGGGGTTAGTCTCCTGCGGCTATGGTTCGGGCGCTCAGGGTTTGGGACCCTGGAGCTGGTGTTGGGGCCCCCAGGGGTTGGGCCCTGGAGCTGGGGTTGGAGCCCCCGGAGGTAAGACCCCTGGAGCTATGGTTCGGGCGCTCAGGGGTTGCCCCCTGGAGCTGGTGCTGTGGCCCCCAGGGGTTGGGCCCCTGGACCTGGTGTTGGAGCCCCCAGGGGTTGGGCTCCTGGGGTTGGGGTCGGGGCCCCCAGGGGTTAGGCCCCTGGAGCTATGGTTCCGGCGCTCAGGGGTTGGGCCATTGGAGCTGGGGTGGGGGCCCCCAGGGGTTAGGCCCCTGCAGCTATGGTTCGGGCGCTCAGGGGTTGGACCCCTGGAGCTGCTGTTGGGGCCCACAGGGGTTAGGCTCCTGGAGGTATTGTTCGTTCTCTCAGGGGTTGGGCCCTTGGAGCTGGTGTTGAGGCACCCAGGGATTAGGCCCCTGGAGCTATTTTTCGGGCGTTCAGGGGTTGGGCTTCTGGAGCTGGTGTTGGGGCCCGCAGGGGTTGGGCCCCCGGAGCTGTGGTTGGGGCCCCCGGGGGTTAGGCCCCTGGAGCTATGGTTCGGGCGCTCAGGGGTTGGGCCCCTGGAGCTGGTGTTGGGGCCCCGAGGGGTTAGGCCACTCGAGCTATGCTTCGGGCGCTCAGGGGTTGGGCCCCTGGTCTGGTGTTGGGGCCCCCAGGGGCTGGGCCCCTGGAGCTGGTGTTGGGGCCCAAGGGCTTAGGCCCCTAGAGCTATGGTTCGGGCGCTCAGGGGTTGGGCCCCTGGAGCTGGTGTTGGGGCTGTCAGGGGTTGGGCCCCTGGAGCTATGGTTCGGGCTCTCAGGGGTTGGGCCCCTGGAGCTGGTGTTGGGGCCGTCAGGGGTTGGGCCCGTAGAGCTGGGGTTGGTTCCCTCAGGGGTTAAGCCCCTGGAGCTATGGTTCGGGCGCTCATTGGTTGGGCCCTTGGAGCTGATGTTGGGGCCCCCAGGGTTTGGGCCCCTGGAGCTATGGTTAGGGCGCTCTGGGGTTGGGCCCTGGAGCTGGTGTTGGGGCCCCCTGGAGTTGGGCTCCTGGAGCTGGTGTTGGGGCCCCAGGGGTTAGGCCCCTGGAGCTATGGTTCGGGCGCTCAGGGGTTGGGCCCCTGGAGCTGGTGTTGGGGCCCCCAGGGGTTAGGCCCCTGGAGGTATTGTTCGGGTGCTCAGTGGTTGGGTCCTTGGAGATGGTGTTGGGCCCCCAGGGATTAGGCCCCTGGAGCTATGGTTCGGGCGCTCATGGGTTGGGACCCTGGAGCTGGTGTTGGGGCCCCCAGGGGTTGGGCTCCTGGAGCTGGTGTTGGGGCCCCAGGGATTACGCACCTTGAGCTATGGTTAGGGCGCTGAGGGGTTGGGCCCCTGGAGCTGGTGTTGGGGCCCCCAGGGGTTAGGCTCCTGGAGCTGGTGTTGGGGCCCTACGGGTTAGGCTCCTGGAGCTATGTTTCGTGCGCTCAGGGGTTGTGCCCCTGGAGCTGGGGTGGGGGCCCCAGGGGTTGAGCCCCTGGAACTCGGGTTGGGGCCCCCAGGGGTTAGGCCCTTGGAGCTATGGTTCGGACCCTCAAGGGTTGGGCCCCTGGAGCTGGTGTTGGGGCCCCCAGGGGTTGGGCCCCTGGAGCTGGGGTAGAGGGCTCCAGGGGTTTGGCCCCTGGACCTTTGGTTGTGGCCCCCGGGGGTTAGGCCCCTTTAGCTATGGTTCGGGCGCTCAGGGGTTAGGCCTCTGGAGCTGGTGTTGGGGTCCCCAGGGGTTGGGCACCTGGAGCTGGTGCTGGGGCCCCAGGGGTTAGGCCCCTGGAGCTATGGTTCGGGCGCTCAGGGGTTAGGCCTCTAGAGCTGGTGTTGGGGCCCCCAGGGATTGGGCTCCTGGGGCTGGGGTTGGGGCCCCCAGGGGTTAGGCCCCTGAAGCTATGGTTCCGGCCCTCAGGGGTTCGGCCATTGGAGATGGGTTGGGGGCCCCCAGGGGTTATTCCCCTGGAGCTACGGTTCGGGCGCTCAGGGGTTGGGCCCCTGGAGCTATGGTTCGGGCTCTCAGGGGTTGGGCCCCTGGAGCTGGGGTCGAGGGCTCCAGGGATTTGGCCCCTGGACCTGGGATTGTGGCCCCCGGGGGTTAGGCCCCTGGAGCTATCGTTCGGGCGCTCAGGGGTTGGGCCCCTGGAGCAGGTGTTGTAGCCCCCAGGGGTTGGGCCCCTGGAGCTGGTGTTGGGGCCCCCAGGGGTTGGGCCCATGGAGCTGGTGTTGGGGCCCCCAGGGGTTGGGCCCCTGGAGCTGGGGTTCGGGCCCCTAGGTGTTAGGCGCCTGGAGATATGGTTCGGGCTCTCAGGGGTTGGGCCCCTGCATCTGCTGATGGGTCCCCGAGGGGTTAGGGCCCTGGAGCTGGTGTTGGGGTCCGAGGGGTTAGGCCCCTGGAGCTATGGTTCGGGCGCTCAGAGGTTGGGCCCCTGGAGCTGGTGTTTGGTCTCCCAGGGGTTAGGCCCCTGGAGGTATTGGTTGGGCGCTCAGGCGTTGGACCCTTGGAGCTCGTGTTGGGGCCCCCAGGGGTTAGGCCCCTGGAGCTATGTTTCGGGCGCTCAGAGGTTGGGCCCCTGGAGCTGGTGTTGGGGCCCCTGACCTAAAGTCACCCCCTGCTCTCCCATCCCCCACACAGACAGTCCCCACTCCATCACAGTAATACCCAGAGCATTTCACGCATGGAGCAACAGTAACACTGTTTGGCTATGCAGGGTAATGCCCATTGCATTTGCTGCATAGAGCAAGAGTGACACCGTGTGACCACATAGGGTAATGCACAGAGCATTTCCCCGCATAGAGCAACAGTGACACCATGTAGCCACACAGGGTAATACACAGAGCATTTCTCCGCATGGAGCAACAGTGACACCTTGTGGTCACGCAGGGTAATGCACAGAGGATTTCCTGTATGGAGCTATGGTTCGGGAACTCTAGGGTTGGGCCCCTGGAGCTGGTGTTGGGGCTCCCAGGGGTTGGGCCCTTGGAGCTGGTGTTGGGGCCCCAGGGGCTAGGCCCCTGGCGCTATGGTTCGGGCGCTCAGGGGCTGGGCCCTTGGAGCTGGGGTGGGGGGCCCAGTGGTTAGGCCCCTGTAGCTATGGTTCGGGCACTCAGGGGTAAGACCCATGGAGATGGTGTTGGAGCCCCCAGGGGTTAGGCCCCTGGAGGTATTGTTCGGGCGCTCAGGCGTTGGGCCCTTGGAGCTGGTGTTGGGGCCCCCAGAGGTTAGGCCCCTGGAGCTATGTTTCGGGCGCTCAGGGATTGGGACCCTGGAGCTGGTGTTGGGGTCCCCAGGGGTTGGGCCCCTGGAGCTGGTGTTGGGGCCCCAGGGATTAGGCCCCTGGAGCTATGGTTCGGGCGCTGAGGGGTTGGGCCCCTGGAGCTGGTGTTGGGGCCCCCAGGGGTTCGGCCCCTGGAGCTATTGTTAGGGCACTCTGGTGTTGGGCCCCTCGAGCTGGTGTTGGGGCCTCGAGGGGTTGGGCTCCTCGAGCTGGTGTTGGGGCCCGCATGGGTTGGGCCCCTGGAGCTGTGGTTGGGGCCCCCGGGGGTTAGGTCTCTGGAGCTATGGTTCGTGCACTCAGGGTTTGGGACTCTGGAGCTCGTGTTGGGGACCCCAGCGGTTGGGCCCTGGAGCTGGGGTTTGACCCCACGGGTGTTAGACCCTTGGCGCTATGGTTAGGGAGCTCAGGGGTTGGGCCCTTGGAGCTTGGGTGGGGGCCCCCAGTGGTTAGGCCCCTGGAGCTATGGTTCGGGCACTCAGGGGTAGGGCCCAAGAAGCTGGTGTTGGGGCCCCCAGGAGTTAGGCCCCTGGAGGTATTGTTCGGGCGCTCAGGGTTTGGGTCCTTGGAGCTAGTGTTCGGCCCCCAGGGATTAGGCCCCTGGAGCTATGGTTCGGGTGCTCAGGGGTTGGGCCACTGGAGCTGGTGTTGGGGCCCCCAGGGGTTGGGCCCCTGGAGCTGGTGTTGGGGCCCCAGGGATTAGGCCCCTTGAGCTATGGTTCGGGCGCTGAGGGGTTGGGCCCCTGGAGCTGGTGTTGGGGCCCCCAGGGGTTGGTCCCCTGGAGCTATGGTTAGTTCGCTGAGGGGTTGGGCCCCTGGAGCTGGTGTTGTGGCCCCCAGGGGTTGGGCTCCTGGAGCTGGTGTTGGGGCCCCAGGGGTTAGGCCCCTGGAGCTATGGTTCGGGCGCTCAGGGGTTGGGCCCCTGGAGCTGATGTTCGGGCCCCCAGGGGTTGGGCCGCTGGAGCTGGGGTTTGGTCACCCAGGGTTTAGGCCCCTGGAGCTGTGGTACGGGCGCTCAGGGGTAGGACCCATGGAGATGGTGTTGGAGCCCCCAGGGGTTAGGCCCCTGGAGGTATTGTTCTTGCGCTCAGGCGTTGGGCCCTTGGAGCTGGTGTTGGGGCCCCCAGAGGTTAGGCCCCTGGAGCTATGGTTCGGGCACTCAGGGGTAGGGCCCAAGAAGCTGGTGTTCGGGCCCCCAGGAGTTAGGCCCCTGGAGGTATTGTTCGGGCGCTCAGGGTTTGGGTCCTTGGAGCTAGTGTTCGGCCCCCAGGGATTAGGCCCCTGGAGCTATGGTTCGGGTGCTCAGGGGTTGGGCCACTGGAGCTGGTGTTGGGGCCCCCAGGGGTTGGGCCCCTGGAGCTGGTGTTTGGGCCCCAGGGATTAGGCCCCTTGAGCTATGGTTCGGGCGCTGAGGGGTTGGGCCCCTGGAGCTGGTGTTTGGGCCCCCAGGGGTTGGTCCCCTGGAGCTATGGTTAGTTCGCTGAGGGGTTGGGCCCCTGGAGCTGGTGTTGTGGCCCCCAGGGGTTGGGCTCCTGGAGCTGGTGTTGGGGCCCCAGGGGTTAGGCCCCTGGAGCTATGGTTCGGGCGCTCAGGGGTTGGGCCCCTGGAGCTGATGTTGGGGCCCCCAGGGGTTGGGCCGCTGGAGCTGGGGTTTGGTCACCCAGGGTTTAGGCCCCTTGAGTTGTGGTACGGGCGCTCAGGGGTTGGGCCCCTGGAGCTGGGATCTAGGGCCCCAGGAGTTGGGCCCCTGGAGCTGGGGTGGGGGCCCCCAGAGGTTAGGCCCCTGGAGCTATGGTTCGGGCGCTCAGGGGTTGGGCCCCTGGAGCTCGTTTTGGAACCCCCGGGCATTAGACCCCTGGGGCTATGGTTCGGGCGCTGAGTGGTTGGGCCCCTGGAGCTGGTGTTGGGGCCCCCAGGTGTTAGGCCCCTGGAGGTATTGTTTGAGCGCTCAGGGGTTCGAACCCTGGAGCTGGTTTTGGAGCCCCAAGGGGTTAGGCCCCTGGAGCTCTGGTTGGGGCACCGGGGGTTAGGCCCCTGGAGCTATGGTTCGGGCACTCAGGGGTTGGGTCCCTGGAGCTGGTGTTGGGGCCCCCAGGGGTTGGGCCTCTGGAGCTTTGGTTGGGGCCCCCAGGGGTTAGGCCCCTGGAACTATGGTTCGGGCGCTCAGGGGTTGGGCCCCTGGAGCTGGTGTTGGGGCCCCCAGGGGTTGGGCCCCTGTAGCTGGTGTTGAGGCCCCCAGGGGTTGGGCCCCTGGAGCTGGTGTTCGGGCCCCCAGGTGTTAGGCGCCTGGAGATATGGTTCGGGCTCTCAGGGGTTGGGCCCATGGAGCTGCTGTTGGGGCCCCGAGGGGTTAGGGCCCTGGAGCTGGTGTTGGGGTCCGAGTATTTAGGCCCCTAGAGCTATGGTTCGGGCGCTCAGGGGTTGGGCCCCTGGAGCTATGGTTCGGGCGTGCAGGGGTTGGGCCCCTGGAGCTGGTGTTGGGTCTCCCAGGGGTTAGGCCCCTGCAGGTATTGTTCGGGCGCTCAGGCGTTGGGCCCTTGGAGCTGGTGTTGGGGCCCTCAGGGGTTAGGCCCCTCTAGCTATGTTTCAGGCGCTCAGGGGTTGGGCCCCTGGAGCTGGTGTTGGGGCCCCTGACCTAAAGTCACCCCCTGCTCTCCCATCCCCCACACATACAGTCCCCACTCCATCACAGTAATACCCAGAGCATTTCACGAATGGAGCAACAGTAACACTGTGTGGCCATGCAGGGTAATGCCCAGAGCATTTGCTGCATGGAGCAAGAGTGACACCGTGTGACCACATAGGGTAATGCACAGAGCATTTCCTCGCATGGAGCAACAGTGACACCATGTAGCCACACAAGGTAATACACAGAGCATTTCCCCGCATTGAGCAACAGTGGCACCTTGTGGTCAGGCAGGGTAATGCACAGAGGATTTCCTGCATGGACCTATGGTTCGGGAGCTCTGGGGTTGGGCCCCTGGAGCTGGTGTTGGTTCTCCCAGGGGTTTGGCTCCTGGAGCTGGTGTTGGGGCCCTGGGGGTTAGGCCCCTGGCGCTATGGTTCGGGCGCTCAGGGGTTGGGCCCTTGGAGCTGGGGTGGCAGCCCCCAGTGGTTAGGGCCCTGGAGCTATGGTTCGGGCGCTCAGGGTTTGGGACCCTGGAGCTGGTGTTGGGGTCCCCAGGTGTTGGGCCCCTGGAGCTGGTGTTAGGGACCCAGGGATTAGGCCCCTGGAGCTATGGTTCGGGCGCTGAGGGGTTGGGCCCCTGGAGATGATTTTGGACCCCCCAGGGGTTGGGCCCCTGGAGCTATGGTTAGGGCGCTCTGGGGTTGGGCCCCTGGAGCTGGTGTTGGGGCCCCGAGGGGTTGGGCTCCTCGAGCTGGTGTTGGGGTCCGCAGTGGTTGGGCCCCTGCATCTGTGTTTGGGGCCCCCTGGGGTTAGGCCCCTGGAGCTATGGTTCGGGTTCTCAGGGGTTGGAACCCTGCAGCTGGTGTTAGATACCCCAGGGGTTGGGCCCCTGGAGCTGCGGTTGGAGCCCCCGGGGGTTAGACCCCTGGAGCTATGGTTCGGGCGCTGAGGGGTTGGTCCCCTGGAGCTGGTGTTGGGGTCCGAAGGGGTTGGGCCCCTGGAGCTGTAGTTGGGACCCCCGGGGGTTAGGCCCCTGGAGCTTTGGTTCGGGTGCTCAGGGGTTGGGCCCCTGGAGCTGGTGTTGGGACCCCGAGGGGTTAGGCCCCTCGAGGTATGGTTCGGGTGCTCAGGGGTTAGGCTCCTGGAGTTGGTGTTGGGGCTGTCAGGGGTTGGGCCCCTGGAGCTATGGTTCGGGCTCTCAGAGGTTGGGCCACTGGAGCTGGTGTTGGGGCCGTCAGGGGTTGGGCCCCTGAAGCTGGGGTTGGGGCCACCAGGGGTTAAGCCCCTGGAGCTATGGTTCGGGCGCTCAGGGGTTGGGTCCCTGGAGCTGGTGTTGGGGCCCCCAGGGGTTGGGCCCCTGGAGCTATGGTTAGGGCGCTGAGGGGTTGGGCCTCTGGAGCTGGTGTTGTGGCCTCCAGGGTTTGGGCTCATTGAGCTGGTGTTGGGGTCCCAGGGGTTAGGCCCCTGGAGCTATGGTTCGGGCACTCAATGGTTGGGCCCCTGGAGCTGGTGTTGGGGCCCCCAGGGGTTGGGCCGCTGGAGCTGGGGTTTGCGCACCCAGGGGTTAGGCCCCTGCAGCTGTGGTTCGGGCGCTCAGGGGTTGGGCCCCTGGAGCTGGTGTTGGGGCCCCCAGGGGTTGGGCCCCTGGAGCTGGTGCTGAGGCCCCCAGGGGTTGGGCCCCTGGATCTGGGGTTAGGGCCCCCAGGTTTTAGGCGCCTGGAGATATGGTTCGGGCTCTCAGGGTTTGGGCCCCTGGAGCTGGTGTTGGGGCCCCTGACCTAAAGTCACCCCCTGCTCTCCCATCCCCCACACATACAGTCCCTACTCCATCACAGTAATACCCATAGCATTTCACGCATGGAGCAACAGTAACACTGCGTGGCCATGCAGGGTAATGCCCAGAACATTTGCTGCATGGAGCAAGAGTGACACCGTGTGACCACATAGGGTAATGCACAGAGCATTTCCCCGCATGGAGCAACAGTGACACCATGTAGCCACACAAGGTAATACACAGAGCATTTCCCCGCACTGAGCAACAGTGTCACCTTGTGGTCACGCAGGGTAATGCACAGAGGATTTCCTGCATGGAGCTATGGTTCGGGAGCTCTGGGGTTGGGCCCCTGGAGCTGGTGTTGGGGCTCCCAGGGGTTTGGCCCCTGGAGCTGGTGTTGGGGCCCCAGGGGTTCGGCCCCTGGCGCTATGGTTCGGGCGCTCAGGTGTTCGGCCCTTGGAGCTGGGGTGGGGGCCCCCAGTGGTTAGGCCCCTGGAGCTACGGTTAGGGCGCTCTGGGGTTGGGCCCCTGGAGCTGGTGTTGGGGCCCCGAGGGGTTGGGCTCCTCGAGCTGGTGTTGGGGCCCTCAGGGGTTGGGCCCCTGGAGCTGTGTTTGGGGCCCCCTGGGGTTAGGCCCGTGGAGCTATGGTTCGGGTGCTCAGGGGTTGGGACCCTGCAGCTGGTGTTGGGTCCCCCAGGGGTTGGGCCCCTGGAGCTGGGGTTGGAGCCCCCGGGGGTTAGACCCCTGGAGCTATGGTTCGGGCGCTGAGGGGTTGGGCCCCTGGAGCTGGTGTTGGGGCCCGAAGGGGTTGGGCCCCTGGAGCTGTGGTTGGGACCCCCGGGGGTTAGGCCCCTGGAGCTATGCTTCGGGCGCTCAGGGGTTTGGCCCCTGGTCTGGTGTTGGGGCCCCCAGGGGTTGGGCTCTTGGGACTGGGGTTTGGGCTCCCAGGGGTTAGGCCCCTGGAGCTATGGTTCCGGCGCTCAGGGCTTGGGCTGTTGGAGCTGGGGTGGAGGCCCCCAGGGGTTAGGCCCCTGCAGCTATGGTTCGGGAGCTCAGGGGTTGGACCCCTGGAGCTGGTGTTGGGGCCCACAGGGGTTAGGCCCCTGGAGGTATTGTTCGGACGCTCAGGAGTTGGGCCCGTGGAGCTGCTGTTGGGGCCCCGAGGGGTTAGGCCCCTCGAGCTATTCTTCGGGCGCTCAGGGGTTTGGCCCCTGGTCTGGTGTTCGGGCCCCCAGGGGCTGGGCCCCTGGAGCTGGTGTTGGGGCCCAAGGGGTTAGGCCCCTAGAGGTATGGTTCGGGTGCTCAGGGTTTGGGCTCCTGGAGTTGGTGTTGGGGCTGTCAGGGGTTGGGCCCCTGGAGCTATGGTTCGGGCTCTCAGGGGTTGCGCCCCTGGAGCTGGTGTTTGGGCCGTCAGGGGTTGGGCCCCTGAAGCTGGGGTTCGGGCCCCCAGGGTTTAAGCCCCTGGAGCTATGGTTCGGGCGCTGAGGGGTTGGGCCCCTGGAGCTGGTGTTGGGGCCCCCATGGGTTGGGCCCCTGGAGCTATGGTTAGGGCGCTGAGGGGTTGGGCCCCTGGAGCTCGTGTTGTGGCCTCCAGGGGTTGGGCTCCTGGAGCTGGTGTTGGGGACCCAGGGGTTAGGCCCCTGGAGCTATGGTTCGGGTACTCACGGGTTGGGCCCCTGGAGGTGGTGTTGGGGCCCCCAGGGGTTGGGCCGCTGGAGCTGGGGTTTGGGCACCCAGGGGTTAGGACCCTGGAGCTGTGGTAACGGCGCTCAGGGGTTAGGCCCCTGGAGCTGGGGTATAGGGCCCCGGAGTTGGGCCCCTGGAGCTGGGGTGGGGCCCCCAGGGGTTAGGCCCCTGGAGCTATGGTTCGGGCGCTCAGGGGTTGGGCCCCTGGAGCTCGTTTTGCAACCCCTGGGGGTTAGACCCCTGGGGCTATGGTTCGGGCGCTGAGGGGTTGGGCCCCTGGAGCTGGTGTTGGGGCCCCCAGGGGTTAGGCTCCTGGAGGTATTGTTCGAGCGCTCAGGGGTCGGAACCCTGGAGCTGGTGTTGGAGCCCCCAGGGGTTAGGCCCCTGGAGCTCTGGTTGGGGCACCGTGGGTTAGGCCCCTGGAGCTATGGTTCGGGCGCTCAGGGGTTGGGCCCCTGGAGCTTTGGTTGGGGCCCCCAGGGGTTAGGCCCGTGGAAATATGGTTCGGGCGCTCAGGGGTTGGCCCCTGGAGCTGGTGTTGGGGCCCCCAGGGGTTGGGCCCCTGAACCTGGTGTTGAGGCCCCCAGGGGTTGTTCCCCTGGATCTGGGGTTCGGGCCCCCAGGTGTTAGGCGCCTGGAGGTATGGTTCGGGCTCTCAGGGGTTGGGCCCCTGGAGCTGCTGTTGGGGCCCCGAGGAGTTAGGGCCCTGGAGCTGGTGTTGGGGTCCGAGTATTTAGGTCCCTGGAGCTATGGTTCGGGCGCTCAGGGGTTGGGCCCCTGGAGCTATTGTTCGGGCGCGCAGGGGTTGGGCCCCTGGAGGTGGAATTGGGTCTCCCAGGGGTTAGCCCCCTGCAGGTATTGTTCGGGCGCTCAGGCGTTGGGCCCTTGGAGGTGGTGTTGGGGCCCCCAGGGGTTAGGCCCCTGGAGCTATGTTTCGGGCGCTCAGGGGTTGGGCTCCTGGAGTTGGTGTTGGGCTGTCAGGGGTTGGGCCCCTGGAGATATGGTTCGGGCTCTCAGGGGTTGGGCCCCTGGAGCTGGTGTTGGGGCCGTCAGGGGTTGGGAACCTGAAGCTGGGGTTGGGGCCCCTAGGGGTTAAGCCCCTGGAGCTATGGTTCGGGCGCTCAGGGGTTCGGTCCCTGGAGCTGGTGTTGGGGCCCCCATGGGTTGGGCTCCTGGATCTATGGTTAGGGCGCTCTGGGGTTGGGCCCCTGGAGCTGGTTTTGGGGCCCCCAGGGGTTGGGCTCCTGGAGCTGGTGTTGGGGCCCCAGGGGTTAGGCCCATGGAGCTACGGTTCGGGAGCTCAGGGGTTGGGCCCCTGGAGCTGGTTTTGGGGCCCCCAGGGGTTGTGCCGCTGGAGCTGGGGTTTGGGCCCCCAGGGGTTAGGCACCTGGAGCTGTGGTCTAGGGCCCCAGGGGTTGGGCCCCTGGAGCTGGAGTGGGGGCCCCCAGGGGTTAGGCACCTATAGCTATGGTTCGGGCGCTCAGGGGTTGGGCCTCTGGAGCTGGAGTTCGGGCCCCCACGGGTTAGGCCCCTGGAGGTATCGTTCGGGCGCTCAAGGGTTGGGCCCTTGGAGCTAGTTTCAGGGCCCCCAGGGATTAGGCCCCTGGAGCTATGGTTCGGGCGCTCAGGGGTTGGGCCCCTGGAGCTGGTGTTAGGGCCCCCAGGGGTTGGACCCCTGGAGCTGGTGTTGGGGCCCCAGGGGTTAGGCCCCTGGAGCTATGGTTCGGACGCTCAGGGGTTGCAACCCTGGAGCTGGTGTTGGGGCTAACAGGGGTTGGGCCCCTGGAGCTGTGGTTGGGGCCCCCGGGGGTTAGGCCTCTGGAGCTATAGTTCGGGCGCTCAGAGGTTGGGCCCCTGGAGCTGGTGTTGCGGCCCCCAGGGGTTGGGCCCCTGGAGCTGGGGTTGGGGCCCCCAGGGGTTAGACCCCTGGAGCTATGGTTCGGGCGCTCAGGGGTTAGGCTCCTGGAGCTGGTGTTGGGGCCCCCAGGGTTTTGGCCCCTGGAGCTGGTGTTGGGGCCCCAAGGGGTTGGGCCCCTGGAGCTGGGGTTCGGGTCCCCAGGGGTTAGGCCCCTGGAGATATGGTTCGGGCTCTAAGGGGTTGGGCCCCTGGAGCTGGTGTTGGGGCCCCGAGGGGTTAGGGCCCTGGAGCTGGTGTTGGGGCCCGAGGGTTTAGGCCCCTGGAGCTATGGTTCGGGCGCTCAGCGGTTGGGCCCCTGGAACTATGGTTCGGGCGCTCAGCGGTTGGGCCCCTGGAGCTATGGTTCGGGTGCTCAGGGGTTGGGCTCCTGGAGCTGCTTTTGGGGTCCGCAGGGGTTGGGCCACTGGAGCTGTGGTTGGGGCCCCCAGGGTTAGGCCCCTGCAGAGATGGTTCAGGCGCTCTGGGGTTGGGACCCTGGAGCTGGTGTTGGGGCCCCCAGGGGTTCGGACCCTGGAGCTATGGTTCGGGCACTCAGGGGTTGGGCCCCTGGAGCTGGTGTTGGGGCCCCCAGGGGTTGGGCTCCTGGGGCTGGGGTTGGGGTCCTCAGGGGTTAGGCCCCTGGAGCTATGGTTCCGGTGCTCATTGGTTGGGCCGTTGGAGCTGGGGTGGGGGCTCCCAATGGTTAGGCCCCAGCAGCTATGGTTCGTGCGCTCAGGGGTTGGACCCCTGGAGCTGGTGTTGGGGCACACAGGGGTTAGGCCCCTGGAGGTATTGTTCGGGCGCTGAGGGGTTGGGCCCCTGGACTGGTGTTGGGGCCCCCAGGGACTGGGCCCCTGGAGTTGGTGTTGGAGCCCCAGGGGTTAGGCCCCTGGAGCTATGGTTTGGGCGCTCAGGGTTTGGGCCCCTGGAGCTGGTGTTGGGGCTGTCAGGGGTTGGGCCCCTGGAGCTATGGTTCGGTCTCTCAGGGATTGGGCCCCTGGAGCTGTTGTTGGGGCCGTCAGGGGTTGGGCCCCTGAAGCTGGGGTTGGGGCCCCCAGGGGTTAGGCCCCTGGAGCATGGTTCGGTCGCTCAGGGGTTGGACCCCTGGAGCTGGTGTTGGGTCACCAGGGGCTGGGCCCCTGGAGCTGGTGTTGGGGCCCCAGGGTTTAGGCCCCTGTAGCTATGGTTCGGGCGCTCAGGGGATGGGCCCCTGGAGCTATGGTTCGGGAGCTCAGGGGTTGGGCCCCTGGAGCTGGTGTTGGGTCCCCCAGGGGTTAGGCCGCTGGAGGTACTATTCGGTCGCTCTGGCGTTGGGCCCTTGGAGCTGGTGTTGGGGCCCCCAGGAGTTAGGCCCCTAGAGCTATGTTTTGGGCGCTCAGGGGTTGGGCTCCTGGAGCTGGTGTTGGGGCCCCTGACCTAAAGTCACCCCCTGCTCTCCCATCCCCCACACAGACAGTCCCCACTCCATCACAGTAATGCCCAGAGCATTTCACGCATGGAGCAACAGTAACACTGTGTGGCTATGCAGGGTAATGCCCAGAGCATTTGCTGCGTTTAGCAAGAGTGACACCGTGTGGCCACATAGGGTAATGCACAGAGCATTTCCCCGCATGTAGCAACAGTGACAGCATATAGCCACACAGGGTAATACACAGAGCATTTTCCCGCATGGAGCAAGAGTGACACCTTGTGGTCACGCAGGGTAATGCACAGAGCATTTTCTGCATGGAGCTATGGTTCGGGCGCTCAGTGGTTGGGCCCTTGGAGCTGGGGTGGGGGCCCCAGGGGTTAGGCCCCTGGCGCTATGGTTCGGGCGCTCAGGGGTTGGGCCCCTGGAGCTGGTGTTGCAGCCCCCAGGGGTTGGGCCCCTGGAGCTGGTGTTGGGGCCCCAGGGATTAGGCCCCTGGAGCTATGGTTCAGGCGCTCAGGGGTTGGGCCCCTAGAGCGATGGTTCGGGCGCTCAGGGTTTGAGCCCCTGGAGATGGTGTTGGGGCCCCCAGGGGTTGTGCTCCTGGGGCTGGGGTTGGGCCCCCAGGGGTTAGGCCCCTGCAGCTATGGTTCAGGCGCTCAGGGGTTGGACCCCTGGAGCTGGGGTTCGTGCCCCCGGGGGTTAGACCCCTGGAGCTATGGTTCGGGTGCTCAGGGGTTGGTCCTCTGGTGCTGGTGTTTGGGCCCCCAGGGGTTAGGCCCCTGGAGGTATTGTTCGAGCGCTCAGGGGTTGGGCCCCTGGAGCTGGTGTTGGAGCCCCCAGGGGTTAGGCCCCTGGAGCTATCGTTCGGGCGCTCAGGGGTTGGAACCCTCGAGCTGGTGTTGGGGCCCCCAGGGGTTGGGCCCCTGGAGATGGGGTTGGGGCACCGGGGGTTAGGCCCCTGGAGCTATGGTTCGGACGCTCAGGGGTTGGGCCCCTGGAGCTGGTGTTGGGGCCCCCAGGGGTTGGGCCCCTGGAGCTGGGGTTGGGGCCCCCAGGGGTAGGCCCCTGGAGCTATGGTTCGGGCACTCAGGGTTTGGGCCCTTGGAGCTGGTGTTGGGACCCCCAGGGGTTGGGCCCCTGGAGCTGGTTTGGGGACCCCAGGGGTTGGGCTCCTGGAGCTGGGGTTCGGGCCCCCAGGTGTTAGGCCCCTGGAGATATGGTTCGGGCTCTCAGGGGTTAGGCTCCTGGAGCTGCTGTTGGGGCCCCGAGGGGTTAGGGCCCTGGAGCTGGTGTTGGGGCCCTAGAGGTTAGGCCCCTGGAGCTATGGTTCGGGCGCTCAGGGTGGGGCCCCTGGAGCTATGGTTCGGGCGCTCAGGGGTTGGGCCCCTGGAGCTATGGTTCGGGCGCTCAGGGGTTGGGCCCCTGGAGCTGGTGTTGGGTCTACCAGGGGTTAGGCCCCTGGAGGTATTGTTCGGGCGCTCAGGCATTGGGCCCTTTGTGCTGGTGTTGGGGCCCCCAGGGGTTTGGCCCCTGGAGCTATGTTTTGGGCGCTCAGGGGTTGGGCCCCTGGAGTTGGTGTTGGGGCCCCTGACCTAAAGTCACCCCTTGCTCTCCCATCCCCCACACAGACAGTCCCCACTCCATCACAGTAATGCCCAGAACATTTCAGGGATGGAGCAACAGTAACACTGTGTGGCCATGCAGGGTAATGCCCAGAGCATTTGCTGCATGGAGCAAGAGTGACACCGTGTAGCCACACAGGGTAATACACTGAGTATTTCCCCGCATGGAGCAACAGTGACAACTTGTGGTCACGCAGGGTAATGCACGGAGCATTTCCTGCATGGAGCTATGGTTCGGGAGCTCTGGGGTTGGGCCCCTGGAGCTGGTGTTGGGGCTCCCAGGGGTTGGGTCCCTGGAGCTGGTGTTGGGGACACAGGGGATAGGCCCCTGGCGCTATGGTTCGGGCGCTCATTTGTTGGGCCCTTGGAGCTGGGGTGGGGGCCCCCAGTGGTTAGGCCCCTTGTGGTATTGTTCGGGCACTCAGGGGTAGGGCCCGAGTAGCTGGTGTTGGGGCCCCCAGTGGTTAGGCCCCTGGAGGTATTGTTCGGGCGCTCAGGGGTTGGGCCCTTTGAGCTGGTGTTGGGCCCCCAGGGATTAGGCCCCTGGAGCTATGGTTAGGGCGCTAAGGGGTTGGAAACCTGGAGCTGGTGTTGCTGTCCCCAGGGGTTGGGCCCCTGGAGCTGGTGTTGGGGCCCCAGGGATTAGGCCCCAGAAGCTATGGTTCAGGCGCTGAAGGGTTGGGCCCCTGGAGCTGGTGTTGGGGCCCCCAGGGGTTGGGCCCCTGGAGCTGGTGTTGGGTACCCGAGGGGTTGGGCTCCTGTAGCTTTTGTTGGGGCACGCAGGGCTTGGGCCCCTGGAGCTGTGTTTGGGGCCCCCGGGGGTTAGGCCCCTGGAGCTATGGTTCGGACGCTCAGGGGTTGGGACAATGGAGCTGGTGTAGGGGCCCCCAGGGGTTGGGCCCCTGGAGCTGGGGTTGGAGCCCCCGGGGGTTAGACCCCTGGAGCTATGGTTCGGGCGCTGAGGGGTTGGGCCCCTGGAGCTGGTGTTGGGGCCCCCAGGGGTTGGGCCCCTGGAGCTGGTGTTGGGGCCCCAGGGGTTAGGCCCCTGGAGCTATGGTTTGTGCGCTCAGGGGTTGGGCCCCTGGAGCTGGTGTTGGGGCCCCCAGGGGTTGGGCTCCTGGGGCTGGGGTTGGGGCCCCCAGGGGTTAGGCCCCTGGAGCTATGGTTCCGGCGCTCAGGGGTTGGGCCGTTGGAGCTGGGGTGGGGGCCCACAGGGGTTAGGCCACTGGAAGTATTGTTCGGGCGCTCAGGGGTTGGGCCCCTGGAGCTGGTGTTGTTGTCCCCAGGGGTTAGGCCCCTGGAGGGATCGTTCGGGCGCTCAGGGGTTGGGCATTTGGAGCTGGTGTTGACGCCGCCAGGGATTAGGCCCCTGGAGTTATGGTTCGGGCGCTCAGGGGTTGGGACAATGGAGCTGGTGTTGGGGCCCGCAGGGTTTGAGCCCCAGGAGCTGTGGTTGGGGCCCCCGGGGGTTAGGCCCCTGGAGCTATGGTTCGGGCGCTCAGGGGTTGGGACAATGGAGCTGGTGTTGGGGCCGCCAGGGGTTGGGCCCTGGAGCTGGGTTTGGAGCCCCCGGGGGTTAGACCCCTGGAGCTATGGTTCGGGCGCTCAGGGGTCTGGCCCCTGGAGCTGGTGTTGGTGCCCCGAGGGGTTGGGCCCCTGGAGTTGGGGTTGAGGCCCCTAGGGGTTAGGTCCTTGGAGCTATGGTTCGGGCGCTCAGGGGTTGGACCCCTGGAGCTATGGTTCGG